>NC_041384.1:503664612-503717613 GCF_002162155.2 Triticum dicoccoides
GATAACCTCATATGGCACAATGTTCTAGTAATGATGATCATCAGACTTTTATTTACTTACAACTCAATACTACAACTTGATAATAGAACAAAATATGACTCTATATGAATGCCTTCGGCGGTGTACCGGGATGTGCAATGATCTAGCGTAGCAATGACATCAAAAAACGGACAAGCCATGAAAACATCATGCTAGCTATTTTACGATCATGCAAAGCAATATGACAATGATGCTCAAGTCATGTATATGAAGATGATGGAAGTTGCATGGCAATATATCTCGGAATGGTTATGAAAATGCCATGATAGGTAGGTATGGTGGCTATTTTGAGGAAGATATAAGGAGGCTTATGTGTGATAGAGCGTATCATATCACGGGTTTTGGATGCACCGGCGAAGTTTGCACTAACTCTCAAGGTGAGAAATGGCAATGCATGGTACCGAAGAGGCTAGCAATGATGGAAGGGTGAGAGTGTGTATAATCCATGGACTCAACATTAGTCATAAAGAACTCACATACTTATTGCAAAAATCTATTAGTCATCGAAACAAAGTACTACGCGCATGCTCCTAGGGGGATAGATTGGTAGGAAAAGACCATCGCTCGTTCGCGACCGCCACTCATAAGGAAGACAATCAATAAATACCTCATGCTCCAACTTCGTTACATAACAGTTCACCGTACGTGCATGCTACGGGAATCACAAACTTCAACACAAGTATTTCTACAATCCACAACTACCCACTAGCTGACTCTAATATCACCATCTTTATATCGCAAAACTATTGCAAGGAATCAAACATATCATATTCAGTGATCTACAAGTTTTATGTAGGATTTTATGACTAACCATGTGAATAACCAATTCATGTCCTCTCTCTAAATAGATATAAGTGAAGAAAGAGAGTTTTAATTCTTTCTACAATAGATATGCCCATGCTCTAACAAATATAAGTGAAGCAAAAGAGCATTCTACAAATGGTGGTTTTCTATGTGAAGAGAAACAAGCAATCCAAACATCAAAAGATATAAGTGAAGCACATGAAGCATTCTATAAAGCCATACTCAAAAGATATAAGTGAAGTGCAATGGGAATTCTATAAATCAACCAAGGACTATCTCATACCAGCATGGTGCATAAAAGAAAAGTGAAAACTAAATGCAAAAGACGCTCCAAGATTTACGCATATCATGTGACGAATAAAAATATAGCTCCAAGTAAAATTACCGATGATTGTTAGAAGAAAGAGGGGATGCCTTCCAGGGCATCCCCAAGCTTGGTTACCTGGGAGTCCTTGAATATTTCCTTGGGGTGCCTCGGGCATCCCCAAGCTTAGGCTCTTGCACTCCTTATTTCTTCATCCATCGTGATCTCTCCCAAAACTTGAAAACTTCAATCACACAAGAGTTAACAAAAAGTTCGGTAAGATCCGTTAGTATAATAAAGCAAATCACCGCTCTATGTACTGTTGCAAACCAATTAATATTTTGTTTTTTCATTGTAGCTACTGTAATATAACTTTTCCATGGCTTAATCCACTGATAGAAATTGATAGTTTCATCAAAACATGTAAACTATGCATCAAAAACAGAATCTGTCTTAAACAGGACAGTCTGTAGTAATCTGAACATTCACCATACTTATGGTACTCCAAAAATTCTGCCAAAATTAGGAAAAATGAACAATTTTTATAGAAAGACATTTCAAAAAGTTTCAGAACCGTTTGACGTTCCAGCAAAAAACTTAAAATCACGCACTACGGCCAAAGTTTCTGTTCCGCACCGCACAAACCAACAAGCAATGTAAACATCCTAAAGGCAAACCTTGGCACATTATTTTTATAATACAATGGAATTGTACAAGGGCATAATTATTTTTGTTGAAAATTTTCTGTAATCAAGATTCACAAAGTTTCCGTGAGCATGAACAAAGTTCAAGGAGCTCCCCCACTTCAACAATGCTTGTCTCTCTCACTTTCACTTTCCTTTTTGAAAAGTTTTGGGTTCCCCTCTTTATTTTTTTATTTTTAAACTATATAAAAGCACTCAACAGAAGTAAATGACTCTCTAAAACTTCCAGGTTGTCTCCCTGGCAGCGCTTTCTTTAAAGCCATTAAGCTAGGCATATAGTGCTCAAGTAATGGATCCACCCGGATCCCAAGGTATATCAAAGCCAATTTTAATTAACAATGATTTGTGATTTAGTAGTGAGCACAAAGCAACATATATCATGAAACAACGAAGTCTAACTCTCTTCCTATGCATCGACTTGTCATAAAAGAACAATTCATGCACACATAGTAAAGGCCAATGCATAGTATAAACAGTTTCTTGCAATTTTATCATATTGGAAACATGGAGAGGCGGAGATGTAGTTCCTCTATCATAATAATTGCAAGTAGGAGCAGCAAGCACATGCATATTATATCTATCAAAATCATCATGTGTAGTAGTGAAACGCAAACCATCAATATAATCCTTAATAAGGGCAAACTTCTCTGATATAGTGTAGTCGGGAGAATTCAAATAGATAATAGGACTATCATGCGTGGGTGCAATAGCAACAATTTCAAGTTTAACATAAGAAACTATAGCAAGTTCATCTCCATAAGCATAATTCATATTGGCATCTTGGCCACAAGCATAGTGTGACGCACCGAGACCGATGCGCCAGGTGTCTTTCAGTTATTTGATGTCTTTTCCATGTCATTTTCTTGCGTGTTGCATCTTGCCATGTCATCATCCGCATTGCATCTGCATATTTTCAAAACTTGCATCCATCCCGGTCTCCTCGTTTTTTTTCATTGTCCGTTCTAAGCCTAAACACACTTGCACGCGCCCGCGGCATGTCCGATATAATATTTTATAAGTGGCCGGAAAATGTTCTCGGAATGGGTTGAACGTTGGCATGTGGTGTTGTTATAGTGTAGATAGGCCGCTTGCCAAGTTTCATTGCATTCAGAGTTTGTTTGACGCCCCAACGGATAACTATAGCGACAATATAGTCGGTCAAATCATCGGACGTTTTTGGTTTCCGAAAACTGTTGTCGGGCTTTCCCTCTCTTTCCTCTCTAGACCGTCTACACATTCCACTACCAGCCGCCAGGCCCAACCTAAGCCCTCTCGTCAGCCCGCAGACCTCCTCGCGCGCGCGTCCTAAAGCTGTCCTGGACCCGACCCGGGCAGTCGTCACCGTTGGATTCGGATCATCCCCAAACATCTATAAAACATCTTCGGTATCTTATTTGGACGCCCATAGACGAATTTTCTCAACCGTTTGATTTGAATCCGAGGGCCTAGATGCACCCCAATCCACCTGCTATATATATATATCGGGGCAACCCTAAAATCAAGGAGAGTTGTCCCATCATTCCTCCTCGTCATCGCCACACTCAAACCCCACCTCGGGATCCTCCCAGATCCCCTTCTCCTCGGCTCTCCTCCACCCCCTTCAACCGCAGCCTCCGACCACCTCCCGTGACCTTCGCGCCACCCAAATCCCTAGCAAGCCGCTACCCGCCGCAAGCCGCAGCACCACCAGAGCTCCTTCCGCCGTTGAGCTCCACCAGCAGCTGAGCCACGTCGTCTCGCTCGTCTACATCGGCAGCCAGGCGCCCGAGGCATCACGCTCCTCCCGCTCATCACCTCGCCTCCCCAACCTTCCCTTCCTTCCTCTCTCGTTTCTCTCTTTCTCATTGCTCTCTCTATTGCAACAGGGGACCGAGCCACCATGTCCGCCACCAAGTTCTTGTCAGGAGCGACGCCGCCCGGATCCGGTTGTCTCCACATCGTCCGCGCCCCTGCCTCGCCATGAGCGCGCCCGCCTCCTCCTGCTAACCTGCCTCATCACCGAAGCAGCTCGTCCCTGAGCTTGACCTCGTCCCCGCCGACGACCATGACCAACAGCAGCTCCCCGTCGCCTCCCTCTCCTTCTTCCCTGGTTCTTCTCTCTCCCTAACCTCGCGGTCTCTCTTTGTTTCGTCAGGACGAACAGGAGCATGCCTCGCCATGGCTGCCTCGTTTCGGAGCAAGCTCGCCGGCGTCCTCCTCATCCTAGCGCCGCCCCATCCCCATGAGCCCATTGTGCGCCTTCCCGAGGCCCCAAGCAGGAGAGCTCGGCCTCGCCTCCTCGCGTCATTGCTCTGCTCCGAGCGTAGACCCGGCGAGCCAGCCACGTGTCATCGCCATCAGGCCCGGACCTCCCCGCCATGCTCTCCTCCACCTTCCTTCGTTTCCCTTCTCGTTTTCCCTCTCACCTCCTTCTGCTCTGCCTCATCAGGAACAAGCAGCCGTGGAGATTCACTGGCGCTCGAGGATGCAAGCCGTCGTCGTTTGCCTTGTCGCTGGCCTACCTCCTTGTTCGGATCCGACCGATCTCTCCGCGCCTTCCTTCTCGCCGGAGCCAAGCAACCCCTGCCGCCCGGCAAGTCCCGTCGGCGTTGACCTCGTCTCTCTTTGGATCAAGCAGGAGAACGCTCACCCATGCCTGTTGACCCGCTGCCCGCATCGCCTCCCCTGCTCCATCACGTGGATCGTGGGGCATGCCCCCTTTGAGGCCCACCTCCAGATCCGGCCGGGCCAAGGCCCATGGGTGAGAACACCCCCAGCGCCCCACCTTTTTCCCTGTTGTTGGGCCAGCAGATTCGGTCCAGAGTCTATTTTTTTAGGCTCTGCGATTTGTCTAATTTTCCAGAGAACGTTGTTTGCAGAAAACCCCCCAAGCAACATGCATTTAATAACTCACCAACCGTGCATCGGTTTAAAATAAGTTATATATGAAAAATGCTTAGAATTTTGTCTAGTTTCACAATATCCAACTTTCGTGCATGTTTAAAATGTTTAAATTGCTGGTTAAGTTTATTTTGCATATTGCCATGTCAAAATGATTTAATTCATAACTAAATAGCTGTAGCTCCATTTTAAATAAACTTAAATGGGGTAGAAATATGCCTAGTTTCACATGGTGCATTCATCTTGCATGTTTAACAACTCTAAATTTGTGTTTAGGGCAGAACAGTACCAACCTTAGAATATGCACATGGGGTTTTACCGGAATAGTTGTTTGATGTTTCCGGCCCCATTTAAATTGCTGAGATGTGTAGTTTACTTTTGCCCCACCTCTTGCCATATTTAACAACATTTAAAATTGTTGGGTACATAAACAAGATCAAACTAAATAACTTGAATGTGGTGTTCTGTCAATATGCAACTCGTTGCATATTGAGCTCCACTTAATTTGTAGTATTGTTTGTGCACTTTTCCATGCCATGCCTCATTAATCCGGACATGCATCATACTTGTTTGCACATCATGCCATGCTTATGTGATGGTTGTTTATTATGTTGTTTGCTTCTTTCCGGTGTTGCTTCTTTGGGTTAGTTCCGATAACATCACGTTTGTGAGGTTTCGTTCGACTTCGTCCGTTTGTCTTCTTCATGGACTCATTCTTCTTCCTTGCGGGATCTCAGGCAAGATGACCATACCCTTGAAATCACTTCTATCTTTGCTTGCTAGTTGTTCACTCTATCTCTATGTCGCGCTACCTACCACTTGTTATATCATGCCTCCCATATTGCCACGTCAAGCCTCTAACCAACCTTTCCTAGCTAAGCATTGTTTGGCTAAGTTACCGCTTTTGCTCAGCCCCTCTTATAGCATTGTTAGTTGCAGGTGAAGCTGAAGTTTGTTCCATGTCGGAACATGGATATGTGGGGATATCACAATATCTCTTATTTTAATTAATGCATCTGTATACATGGTAAAGGGTGGAAGGCTCAGCCTTATGCCTGGTGTTTGTTTCACTCTTGCCGCCCTAGTTTCCGTCATACCGGTGTTATGTTCCTTGATTCTGCGTTCCTTACGTGGTTGGGTGTTATGGGAACCCCTTGACAGTTCGCTTTGAATAAAACTCCTCCAACAAGGCCCAACCTTGGTTTTACATTTGTCTAACAACCTATTACCCTTCCCTTGGGTTGGCCAACCTGAGGGTCATCTTTATTTAACCCCCCGGGCCAGTGCTTCTCTAAGTGTTGGTACAAACCGAGATGCCTGCGGGGCCACCTCGGGGAAACTTGAGATTTGGTTTTACTCGTAGCTAGTCTCATCCGGTGTTGCCCTGAGAACGAGATACGTGCGACTCCTATCGGGTTTGTCGGCACATCGGGTGGCTTTGCTGGTCTTGTTTTACCATTGTCGAAATGTCTTGTAACCGGGATTCCGAGAATGATCGGGTCTTCCCGGGAGAAGGAATATCCTTCTTTGAACGTGAGAGCTTGTGATGGGCTAAGTTGGGACACCCCTGCAGGGTTTTGAACTTTCGAAAGTCGTGCCAGCGGTTATGTGGCATATGGGAATTTGTTAATATCCGGTTGTAGATAACTTGACACTTAGCTTAATTAAAATGCATCAACCGCGTGTGTAGACATGATGGTCTCTTTCCGGCGGAGTCCGGGAAGTGAACACGGTTCTTGTGTTATGGTTGTGCGTAAGTAGTTTTAGGATCACTTCTTGATCACTTCTAGCTTTGTGACCGTTGCCTTGCTTCTCTTCTCGCTCTCTTTTGCGTATGTTAGCCACGATATATGCTTAGTGCTTGATGCAGCTCCACCTCACTACCCTTTCCAACCCATAAGCTTAAATAGTCTTGATCTCACGGGTGTGAGATTGCTGAGTCCTCGTGACTCACGGATACTTCCAAACAGTTGCAGGTGCCGATGATGACAGTGTAGGTGACGCAACCCAGCTCAAGTGGGAGCTCGATGAAGATCTTGATCGTTGTTATGTGTCTTTTCGGTTGATCAGTAGTGGAGCCCAGTTGGGACGATCAGGGATCTAGCATTTGGGGATGAATTATTTTATTTCGGTTATGTAGTCGGACCTTGATTGTATTTTGGATGATGTATGATTTACTTATGTATTGTGTGAAGTGGCAATTGTAAGCCAACTATTTATCCCTTTCTATTCAGTACATGGGATTGTGTGAAGATTACCCCTCTTGCGACAAACCTACCATCTGGCTATGCCTCTAAGTTGTGCCCCGACACGTGGGAGATATAGCCGCATTGTGGGTGCGACAAGTTGGTATCAGAGACTTCCCCGACTTAGGAGCCCCCTGCTTGATCGAATCGCTGACGTTGTTGAGTCTAGAACAAAATGTATTGAGTCTTAGGATTATATATATTGGAGAGTAGGATTCTTTTTACTCCTCAGTCCCTTCGTCGCTCTGGTGAGGCCTCCTGACATAGAAGTTTTGACTCTTCTCTCCTCAAATTTCATGAATTTTTTTAGGATCATGCGGGTATCTTGAAATAGTTCCGATAGTCTTGTGACGAGAACATTGTTCTTGGTGCTTCCTGACATTTAGGGGTTGTGGCAGTGTCCCGGGGAGTTGAGCTCCGAGGTGTTGTCGTCACAATTTTATCGTTGAAGTTATGGAATACTCGAGTTTCACCGACATCGAAAACCTCGATGCCACCCAGTACTGGGGCGGGAGTTCAGGAGTATTGCCATAACTTGTATAATGGATGCTTTTCGAAGGTTGAGGTAAATGATTTCCGAAGGTTTCTTGGTTATGTGTTGATGTAACATCCCGAATTTTCAATTTGGAATGTTATACACTAGATCATCATTGCATATCATATTTTATTGCATTTTGGTTGATCCAGAAATTTCACGCAACTCAAGGACCCTCGGAGAGAGTTGGGGATTTTTGTTATTTTCATATTTGAGTTTTCCTCAAATTTTGAAAATAGGATCATTTGATTTTATTTATTTTATCTTCAATTATTTCTATCATAAAAATATGAGAGAGGGAATAAAATGACTTTCCCAAAATAAAGAAATATTGAGGATTTAATAATAAAATCAAATAAGATTTTATTTTGGTTTTATTTGCTATTTTTTGAATTTAGGAAAAATGCGTGTTTTCTGAAAATGCATTTAGGCCCCAAATAAATGTTCATCATGTGCGGCTTGATTTTAGAAGCCGGCGAAAATTTATTTCGGGATTTTTGGAGTCCTCTTAGTATTCCTTTTGTTTTTTTCTGAGCATAATCTTTAAAAAAACGTAAACCGACCTACGGGCCGTATCCGGCCCGGACTCCTCGAGGGGTGGGGGGGAGGCTTTATATAGCGAGCGCCCGGGCCGCCTCCAGCCCAAGCCGCCGCGCCCCGCAAACCCTAGCCGCCCGCGCCCCGCAAACCCTAGCCGCCCACGCCCCGCCGCCGCCGCCGCAGCCGCCGACGAGGTCGAAACTGCCGCCGCCCGCCGGTTTTTTTAGAAAACTGTTGGTTTTTTTCGGTTTTTTTAGTTTTCGTTTTTTTATAGATCGGTTTTTTTCTCGGTTTAGTTAATTAGCGAGTGTTCGCTCGTTCGTTCGTTAATCTGTTCGTCGTTTTCTTTTTTTCGGATTAAATTCGCGATTTTTCTGATCGCGATTTCTGATCCGATTTTCGTTCTAGTATAACTTTTCGCTCGTTTATCGGAATCAGGCGATTCAAGCGCCTGGAGTTTCTTCTCGAAACCCTCTTTCCGTTTAACCAACTCAAACAAGTTTTTGCCTGTGTAAAATTTGACCTAGATCCAGAATAGTAAATGAAGCCTGTTTCTTTTGCCGTTTGTCTTTTGTTGCTTCGTTCGATTTGATTATTTTTGCAAACCGGAGTTCTTAAGTTGAACTTTCTGGTTAGTTCTCTTATTTGAGTTTTACCTATGCATTAGTTAAGTACTTATTGTATGCTTGTTTGTTTGCGATAGAGTACCCGAAGTGCGCCGCTTGCTACTTCGAATCGCTAGGTTTCACGGATCATCACCAAGGCAAGTAACACTTTGATCATACTTCCTACTACCCAGTTTTTATTGCATTAGATCAACCCTCACACATTGCATGATTAGGATCTAATTAAATTGTGGGTTTGGGAAGTAGATGAGGTAGCACCTATTACCTGTTTTATATTCAAACCTTTGGGAGTTACTTCTACGTTTGCTTATTATGCCATGCTATGCTAGTAGACGTGGATTGGGTGAGTGTATCCATGACAGATGTGAGAGTGTTAAATTAATGGTTTATCTAATGTGGCAACTTAAATACACATCTGGGTGGATTGAGGCACCTGGGTATTCCAGTGATTGCCTGTTTTTCTTTTGGACAGCCACCCAGGCTCAAAGGGATCATGAGATTATTCATACTTGAAACTTCCGTGTGCAGCCACAAGCTACTATGGGCTCTAGCATAGTTGACTAAGTCGTGCAAACTCTTACAGTGGTAGACTAGCAGATGTTGGGGATGTAGGTTGGTATGGTCTACCTGTTCGTAAGGTGCAAGCGCTTCTGAAAGACTATGTCTCGGTCATCCGTTTCTCAAACATCATGTAGTGCGAGAATCCCAACGGAGGAGATCAAGTCTTGTGGGGAAAAGTGCGCAAACCTCTGCAGAGTGTATGAACTAATCATGGTTAGCCGTGTCCCCGGTTATGCACATCTCGAGTATCTAGTACTTGGATTATCATGTAAATTTCATCATGTTACTCTAATTAATTTTGTTGGGTTTTAATGATGTTACTTAATTGGGATTGAGAATGCTATCAACCATTCTCAATGTTTAACAACCACCATGATAGTTAATTAAAATTTATTCCTTTGTAGTAGGGAAAAATTGGCTTTACGCAAAACTGTAACCATAGAGCTTTCCACCAGCCAAATTTGCATGTAGTATAGTTTTATCCTTTCATTGCTCTCTATGTGTTGTATTGCCAGCATATTCCATGCGCTGACCCGTTTCTGGCTGCAACGTTCATGTTGAAGACTTTTCAGACGACGAGTAAGGTGCTTTTAGGTCATGGTTCTATACTCAGTGATGTCGTCGGAGTTGATGGACTCACTTATCTTCCAAGCCTTCCGCTGTTATCGTTATTAGATGGCCTTAAGCCATATTTATTGTAATAAGTTCTCTTTTGAGACACTCGATGTCATAAGTATGTGATTGCTACTCTGTTATAAATCTTTCAAGTACTGTGTGTGTGGTGTCAGCATTACTGATACAGGGATGACATCGGAGCACAGAGATTGGATCGTTTGAGGTCTGGTCGCTACAAGATGGTATCAGAGCAAACACTGACTGTAGGACTTGACCACTAAGCTAAAGCCCTAGATTACTATTCACTCTTCTCATTCTGACTCCTCATCTTTTCTACTCTTTTAGGATGGCGGATGCAAGGAACAAGTTCACACAACGTGAATGAAGATACACCCTTTGGACGTCACTTGAAGGAAGTCACTAGATATCTGAACATAGGAGTACCAAGCTTCACCGGAACCTACAACGCCACTTTACCTGAAGAGGAGTGCTGGATGATTCAAGTTCAAGTTCCAGGAAGGACGTTCATGCCAATCACCAAGCACATAGAGTTTTCCTCTTATGCACCAACCTGGAGTCTAGTAAAGAGCATGGCAGCCCACATCGCCATGGGACGCATTGGAGAAGTTTACCGCAATGATCTCAAGGATACTATCTACCAGATTTGTGGGCGCCGAGATGAGCACTGGGAGATGATCATCACCAAGAAGGATAGATCAATTGCAGCTTTTATCCAGGAGTTAAACCAGCACGTTCGACGTCAGGAAAATCAGATGTGCGCAGACATGATAGATCTGAAGAAGGCAAGAACAAGAATCAAGGAACTGGAGGAAGAACTCAAGGCAACAAGTGAAGATTATGAACAGGAAATCGATGTACTAGTGGACAAGAATGCCGACCTAACGATGAAGATCGGAATATTTATGGGAGGCCCTACACTAGTAGAAGAAGACGAAGAACCCAAGGAGATTCGCTCGGAAGACTACATCATCATCGACGACACCAACTCGGATCCAGATGATAGCGATGATGACTATGTTGATGAAGCTGGAGCAGATATCATGGAGTCGGCAACCAAAGAATATTTCTAGTAGACCACCCCATCAGTAGTAGTAGTCCACCACGTAAATATAGTAGTCCGAGCACTTTTGCGATAGTTAGATCGATTGTATGCCCTTGTTTGATTGAATGAAGTGAATTGTTTGCTTTTGCCTCATGTGCATATGGGTAGTGTTTTCTCTCTAGACCCCTCTCTGTTCTTAAATCTCATCTTTTCTAAACCCTCAGATGCCTCCGAGACCTGACCCCGGATTTACCTTCCCACCGGAGCTCACTCAGTTGATCCAGAAGTAGAACACATCGATGCAGTTGCTAGTCCAGAATCAGAATCAGGGGAACAACAACAACCCACCACCACCACCACCTGTTGACCACTTAGCCCGTTTTCTTAGGCTGAATCCGCCGGTGTTTTCTAGTAGCACCGAGCCGATAGTAGCAGATGATTGGATCCGCAAGACAGCAAGGGATTTGACCACAGCAGGATGCACAGATGCGGAAAAGGTGAAGTTTGCCGCACATCAGGTTGACGGACCCGCAGCATCATGGTGGGAGAATTTCACAGCCACTTTCCCTATCGACACTGTCACATGGGACTAGTTTCAGCAGGCTTTCTGAACTGCCCATGTTTCAGCAGGAGCTATGGCCATGAAGAAGCGTGAGTTTCGCAACTTGCGCCAAGGAGGACGGACAGTTGGCCAGTGTGTGGAGGACTTTAGTAAGCTAGCACGTTATGCCCCAGATGACGTTGCTACGGATGCAGCTAAGTAGGAGAAGTTTTTGGCAGGACTGAATGATGAGTTGAGCATGCAGTTGATGGTAGCAACCTTCAACAACTACCAGGAGTTGGTAGATCATGCTCTTATGATTGAAGGGAAGCAGCAGCAGATTGAGAATCGCAAGAGGAAGTATGGACAAGGGAAGTACAACTCAGGAGCTCAGCAGAAGCCACGTTTTACCCCTAGACCGGGAGGACATTTTCAGCATACCCATGGAGGAGGTAGCTCGCACAATCATAATGGCCCCAAGAATGGTAATGGGAATGGAGTAAGCAACAGCCAGAACCGTACCAACCCATCAACCCCAGCCAAGAGAGACCTGAGCCAAGTCACTTGCTTTAAGTGCCAGAAGACCAGAAATTATGCCAATGAATGTCCTGAAGCCCAGAATGGAAATGGCAATGGAAGCTCTGGGAAGAAGCCGAACCCTTTCAATAGGGGACAGGTGAACCACATTAACGTGGAGGAGGTTGAAGAGCAACCCGATGTAGTTATCGGTAAGTTTTTGGTTAAGCCATTTACTGCACTCATTCTTTTTGATACTGGTGCATCGCATTCATACATCTCAAGGGGATTTGTGGATAAGTATGAATTACCAACCCATGCCCTTAGGTCACCCATGTTAGTAACCACACCTAGAGCAGAATATATGGCTAGTCTATGGTGTGATCGGTTACCATTGAGGATTGGTAACTACGTATTTCCCTCAGACCTAATAGTATTGGAATCTCAAGGATTGGATGTGATATTAGGCATGGATTGGTTATCGAAGTATGAAGGGAATATTGAATGCTCCAGTAAGACAATTTTGCTTACAACGCCAGAAGGAGGAAGGATCAAGTATGTATCCCGGCATGTGCCTGAAAGAACTCAAGTAAATTCGTTAACAGGAGTTGTGCAGGAAGAAGTACCAGTAGTGAAGGATTTCCCTGATGTATTTCCAGAGGAGTTACCAGGCATGCCACCGGATAGAGATATTGAGTTTTTGATTGAGCTTTTGCCAGGCACAGGGCCAATATCTAAGAGACCATACAGGATGTCCGCAAATGATTTGGAGGAGATTAAGAAGCAGATTAAGGAGTTACTGGATAAAGGATATATTCGCCCAAGTTCTTCACCTTGGGGATCACCAGTACTTCTAGTGGAGAAGAAGGATGGATCATTAAGGATGGTTGTTGATTATCGAGGATTGAATGAAGTAACCATCAAGAACAAGTACCCACTATCGATGATCAATGATTTTTTTGATCGATTGCAAGGAGCTAAGGTATTTTCCAAGATCGATCTGCAATCAGGGTACCATCAGTTGAAGATTCGAGAATAGGATATACCTAAGACAGCTTTTACCACCAGGTATGGGCTGTACGAGTATACCGTTATGTCATTTGGTCTGACTAACGCACCTGCATATTTTATGAACATGATGAACAAAGTGTTGATGGAGTTTTTGGATAAGTTCGTCGTAGTGTTCATTGATGATATCCTAGTTTACTCAAAGAATGAAGAGGAGCATAAGGAGCATTTCCGTTTGGTGCTTGGTAAACTCAGAGAACATTAGTTATATGCCAAGTTTAGCAAATTTGAATTTTGGTTGAAGGAAGTTGGATTTCTCGGACATGTTATATCCGGAGAAGGTATAGCAGTGGATCCCACCAAGGTTGACACTGTGACAAATTGGGAAGCCCCAACAACAGTTGGAGAGATCCGGAGTTTTCTTGGACTTGCAGGATACTACCGGAGATTCATTGAAAATTTCTCGAAGATTGCGAAGCCTATGACCGAGTTGTTGAAGAAGGATACCAAGTTCAAATGGACTGAAGAGTGTGAGGCCAGTTTCCAGGAGTTGAAGAAACGTCTGGTTAAATCACCAGTGTTGATTTTGCTAGATCAGACCAAGGATTATGAGGTGTATTGCGACGCTTCACGCCGAGGACTTGGAGCAGTGCTTATGCAGGAAGGAAGAGTTGTTTCATATGCCTCACGACAGCTTAAGCCTCATGAGTTGAATTATGCTACGCATGATTTGGAGTTAGCAGCCGTAGTGCATGCGTTGAAGACTTGGAGACAATTTCTCATTGGAAATCATTGCGAGGTGTACACGGATCACAAGAGTCTGAAGTACATTTTCATGCAGAAAGAGTTAAATCTCAGGCAGAGGAGATGGTTGGAGCTCATCAAGGATTATGATATGAGATTGCATTATCACCTCAGAAAGGCTAACGTAGTAGCCGATGCGCTGAGTCGTAAAAGCCATGTCAACACCTTAATGACGGGAGATTTACCAAGAGAGTTAGCCGAGAATCTTCGTGAGCTATGTTTGGAGATAGTCCCGAGAGGCGATGTAGCAGCATTGGAGATTCAGTCTACTTTGATGGATAAAATAAGAGAAGCTCAAAGGACTGACAAGGAGATCGCTTCTATTAAGGAGAAAATGAGCAAAGGAAAAGCTAAAGGATTTCGTGAGGATGAGCATGATACCCTGTGGTTTGAAGACCGTGCTTATGTGCCCAATGACCCGGAGATCAGGAAGTTAATTCTGCAAGAGGCCCATGATTCACCATATTCGATTCACCCAAGAAATACCAAGATGTATGTGGATTTGAAGGATATTTTCTGGTGGACCGGAATGAAGAAGGATATTGCGGAGTATGTAGCAGTTTGTGATGTATGTCAGAGAGTAAAGGCAGAGCATCAGAAGCCAGCCGGATTACTACAGCCATTGCCGATACCCGAATGGAAGTGGGATAAGTTAGGCATCGATTTTATTACAGGATTGCCCAGAACTCGTTCGGGATATGGCTCGATTTGGGTTGTAGTCGATCGTTTGACAAAGGTAGCTCATTTCATTCCAGTGAAGACTACCTATACTAGTGCCAAGTTGGCAAAGATATACATTACCAGGATCGTATGTCTGCATGGAGTTCCAAGGAGCATTGTATCAGATAGAGGAACCCAGTTTACCTCAAAATTCTGGAATCAGTTGCATGAAACCTTGGGTACCAGGCTAGAGTTCAGTACAGCTTTCCATCCGCAGACAGATCGACAAACCAAGAGAGTCAATCAGATTTTGGAGGATATGCTGAGAGCTTGTGCGCTAGACTACGGATCTAGTTGGGACGATAATTTTCCGTATGCAGACTTCTCTTACAACAACAGTTATCAATCCAGTTTGAAGATGGCCCCTTTCGAAGCCTTGTACGGAAGGAGGTGCAGGACCCCATTGTCATGGGATGAAGTTGGAGACCGCCAGTTGTTTGGACCGGATCTGATTAAGGAGTCTGAACAGAAAGTGAAATTGATTCGCGATAGGCTCAAGGTAGCCCAGTCTAGGCAGAAGAGCTATGCAGATTCTAAACGCAAGGAGACAGTTTATGAAGTAGGAGACATAGTTTATCTTCGAGTATCTCCACTTCGAGGAGTTAAGCGCTTTGGAGTTAAAGGAAAGTTAGAGCCACGTTTTGCAGGACCATACAAGGTTTTGGAGCATATGGGAGAAGTAGCCTACAAGTTGGAATTGCCCGAAGGATTGTCAGGACTTCACGATGTGTTCCACGTTTCACAGTTGAAGAAGTGCCACACGGAGATGGCTGATATACCGCTGAGAGATACAGTGCCACTGGAAGCAATTCAGTTGGCCAGTGATTTGACCTACGAGGAGAAACCAGTTAAGATTCTTGAGTATGCTAGCCGAGTCACCCGCAGCAAGGTTATTAGGTTTTGCAAAGTTCAGTGGAGCCACCACATGGAGGATGAAGCCACCTGGGAACGAGAGGAAGAATTGCTGAAAGACCACCCTCACCTATTTTCTAGCCAACCCGAATCTCGAGGGCGAGATTCATCTTAAGGGGGGTAGGTTTGTAACATCCCAAATTTTCAATTTGGAATGTTATACACTAGATCATCATTGCATGTCATATTTTATTGCATTTTGGTTGATCCAGAAATTTCACGCAACTCAAGGACACTCGGAGAGAGTTGGAGATTTCGTTATTTTCATATTTGAGTTTTCCTCAAATTTTGAAAAGAGGATCATTTGATTTTATTTATTTTATCTTCAATTATTTCTATCATAAAAATATGAGAGAGGGAATAAAATGACTTTCCCAAAATAAAGAAATATTGAGGATTTAATAATAAAATCAAATAAGATTTTATTTTGGTTTTATTTGCTATTTTTTGAATTTAGGAAAAATGCACGTTTTTCAAAATTACATTTAGGCCCCAAATAAATGTTCATCCTGTGCGGCTTGATTTTAGAAGCGCGGGGGGGGGGGATTTATTTCAGGATTTTTGGAGTCCGTTTAGTATTCCTTTTGTTTTTTCTGAGTGTAATCTTAAAAAAACGCGAACCGACCTACGGGCCGTATCCGGCCCGGCCTCCTCCGGGGGGGAGGCTTTATATAGCGAGCGCCCGGGCCGCCTCCAGCCCAAGCCGCTGACGAGGTTGAAACCGCCGCCGCCCGCCGTTTTTTTTAGAAAATCGTTGGTTTTCACCGTTTTTTCGGTTTTTTTGTTTTCATTTTTTGATAGATCGGTTTTTTCTCGGTTTAGTTAATTAGCGAGTGTTCACTGGTTCGTTCGTTTTAACGAACTCGTTTATCGTTTAGATCCAGATAACGAACATTCGTTCATTAATCTCTTCGTCGTTTTCTTTTTCTCGGATTAAATCCGTGATTTTTCTGATCACGATTTCTGATCCGATTTTCGTTCTAGTATAACTTTTCGCTCGTTTATCGGAATCAGGCGATTCAAGTGCCTGGAGTTTCATCTCGAAACCCTCTTTCCGTTTAACCAACTCAAACAAGTTTTTGCCTCTGTAAAATTTGACCTAGATTCGGAATAGTAAACGAAGCTTGTTTCTGTTGCCGTTTGTCTTTTGTTGCTTCGTTCGATTTGATTCTTTTTGCAAACCGGAGTTCTTAAGTTGAACTTTCTGGTTAGTTCTCTTATTTGAGTTTTACCTGTGCATTAGTTGAGTACTTATTGTATGCTTGTTTGTTTGTGATAGAGTACCCGGAGTGCGCCGCTTGCTACTTCGAATCGCTAGGTTTCGCGGATCATCAGCAAGGCAAGTAACACTTTGATCATGTTTTCCCACTACCCAGTTTTATTGCATTAGATCAATCCTCACACATTGCATGATTAGGATATAATTAAATTGTGGGTTTGGGAAGTAGTTGAGGTAGTACCTATTACCTGTTATTATCAAACCTTCGGGAGTTACTTCTACGTTTGCTTATTATGCCATGCTATGCTAGTAGACGTGGATTGGGTGAGTGTATCCATGACAGATGTGAGATTGTTAATTAATGGTTTATTTAAGGTGGCAACTTAAATACACATCTGGGTGGATTGAGGCACCTGGGTATTCCAGCGATTGCCTGTTTTTCTTTTGGACCGCCACCCAGGCTCAAAAGGATCATGAGAGTATTCATACTAGAAACTTCCGTGTGTAGCCACAAGCTAGTATGGGCTCTAGCATAGTTGACTAAGTCGTGCGAACTCTTACAGTGGTAGACTAGCAGATGTAGGGGATGTAGGTTGGTACTGTCTACCCGTTCGTAAGGTGCAAGCGCTTCTGAAAGACTATGTCTCAGTCATCCGTTTCTCAAACATCATGTAGTGCGAGAATCCCAACGGAGGAGATCGAGTCTTGTGGGGAAAAGTGCGCAAACCTCTGCAGAGTGTATAGACTAATCATGGTCAGCCGTGTCCACGGTTATGGACATCTCGAGTATCTAGTACTTGGATTATCATGTGAATATCATCATGTTACTCTAATTAATTTTGTTGGGTTTTAATGATGTTACTTAATTGGGATTGAGAATGCTGTCAACCATTCTCAATGTTTAACAACCACCATGATAGTTAATTAAAACTTATTCCTTTGAAGTAGGGAAAAATTGGCTTTACGCAAAACTATAACCATAGAGCTTTCCACCAGCCAAATTTGCATGTAGTATAGTTTTATCCTTTCATTGCTCTCTATGTGTTGCATTGCCAGCATATTCCATGTGCTGACCCGTTTCGGGCTGCAACGTTCATGTTGCAGACTTTTCAGACGATGAGTAAGGTGCTTTTAGGTCGTAGTTCTATACTCAGTGATGCCATTGGAGTTGATGGACTCACTTATCTTCCAAGCCTTCCACTGTTATCGTTATTAGATGGCCTTAAGCCATATTTATTGTAATAAGTTCTCTTTTGAGATACTCGATGTCATAAGTGTGTGATTGCTACTCTGTTATAAATGCTTCAAGTACTGTGTGGTGTCAGCATTACTGATCCAGGGATGACACCGGAGCACAGAGATTGGACTGTCTAAGGTCTGGTCGCTACAAGATGGTATCAGAGCACACGCTGACTGTAGGACTTGACCACTAAGCTAAAGCCCTAAATTACTATTCACTCTTCTCATTAGGATGGCGGATGCAAGGAACAAGTTCACGCAACCGGATGAAGATACACCCTTTGGACGTCACTTGAAGGAAGTTACTAGATATTTGAACATAGGAGTACCAAGCTTCACCGGAACCTACAATGCCACTTTACCTGAAGAGGAGCGCTGGATGATTCAAGTTCAAGTTCCAAGAAGGACATTCATGCCAATCACCGAGCCCATAGAGTTTTCCTTTGATGCACCAACCTGGAGTCTAGTAAAGAGCATGGCAGCCCACATCGCCATGGGACGCATTGGAGAAGTTTACCGCAATGATCTCAAGGATACTATCTACCAGATTTGTGGGCGCCGAGATGAGCACTGGGAGATGATCATCACCAAGAAGGATAGATCAATTGCAGCTTTTATCCAGGAGTTAAACCAGCACATTCGACGTCAGGAAAATCAGATGTGCGCAGACATGATAGATCTGAAGAAGGCAAGAACAAGAATCAAGGAACTGGAGGAAGAACTCAAGGCTACACGTGAAGATTATGAAGAGGAAATCGATGTACTAGTGGACAAGAATGCCGACCTAACAATGAAGATTGGAATATTTATGGGAGGCCCTACACTAGTAGAAGAATACGAAGAACCCAAGGACATTCGCCCGGAAGACTACATCATCATCGACGACACCGACTCGGATCCAGATGATAGCGATGATGACTATGTTGATGAAGCTGGAGCAGATAGAGTCGGCAACCGAAGAATATTTCTAGTAGACCACCCCATCAGTAGTAGTAGTCCACCACATAAATATAGTAGTCCGAGCACTTTTGCGATAGTTAGATCGATTGTATGCCCTTGTTTGATTGAATGAAGTGAATTGTTTGCTTTTGCCTCATGTGCATATGGGTAGTGTTTTCTCTCTAGACCCCTCTCTGTTCTTAAATCTCATCTTTTCTAAACCCTCAGATGCCTCCGAGACCTGACCCCGGATTTACCTTCCCACCGGAGCTCACTCAGTTGATCCAGCAGCAGAACACATTGATGCAGTTGCTAGTCCAGAATCAGAATCAGGGGAACAACAACAACAACCCACCACCACCACCACCTGTTGACCACTTAGCCCGTTTTCTTAGGCTGAATCCGTCGGTGTTTTCTAGTAGCACCGAGCCGATAGTAGCAGATGATTGGATCCACAAGACAGTAAGGGATTTGACCACGGCAGGATGCACAGATGCGGAAAAGGTGAAGTTTGCCGCACATCAGGTTGACGGACCCACAGCATCATGGTGGGAGAATTTCACAGCCACTTTCCCTATCGACACTGTCACATGGGACTAGTTTCAGCAGGCTTTCTGAACTGCCCATGTTTCAGCAGGAGCTATGGCCATGAAGAAGCGTGAGTTTCGCAACTTGCGCCAAGGAGGACGGACAGTTGGCCAGTATGTGGAGGACTTTAGTAAGCTAGGACGTTATGCCCCAGATGATGTTGCTACGGATGCAGCTAAGCAGGAGAAGTTTATGGAAGGACTGAATGATGAGTTGAGCATGCAGTTGATGGTAGCAACCTTCAACAACTACCAGGAGTTGGTAGATCATGCTCTTATGATTGAAGGGAAGCAGCAGCAGATTGAGAATCGCAAGAGGAAGTATGGACAAGGGAAGTACAACTCAGGAGCTCAGTAGAAGCCACGTTTTACCCCTAGACCGGGAGGACATTTTCAGCATACCCATGGAGGAGGTAGCTCGCACAATCATAATGGCCCCAATAATGGTAATGGGAATGGAGGAAGAAACATCCAGAACCGTACCAACCCATCAACCCCAGCCAAGAGAGACCTGAGCCAAGTCACTTGCTTTAAGTGCCAGAAGACCGGACATTATGCGAATGAATGTCCTTAAGCCCATAATGGAAATGGCAATGGAAGCTCTGGGAAGAAGCCGAACCCTTTCAATAGGGGATAGGTGAACCACATTAACGTGGAGGAGGTTGAAGAGCAGCCCGATGTAGTAATCGATAAGTTTTTGGTTAAGTCATTTACTGCACTCATTCTTTTTGATACTGGTGCATCGCATTCATACATCTCAAGGGGGTTTGTGGATAAGTATGAATTACCAACCCAAGCCCTTAGGTCACCCATGTTAGTAACCTCACCTGGAGCAGAATATATGGCTAGTCTATGGTGTGATCGGTTACCATTGAGGATTGGTAACTACGTATTTCCCTCAGACCTAATAGTATTGGAATCTCAAGGATTGGATGTGATATTAGGCAGGGATTGGTTATCGAAGTATGAAGGGAATATTGAATGCGCCAGTAAGACAATTTTTCTTACAACGCCAGAAGGAGGAAGGATCAAGTATGTATCCTGGCATGTGCCTAAAAGGACTCAAGTAAATTCGTTAACAGGAGTTGTGCAGGAGGAAGTACCTGTAGTGAAGGATTTCCCTGATGTATTTCCAAAGGAGTTACCAGGCATGCCACCGGATAGAGATATTGAGTTTTTGATTGAGCTTGTACATGACTGTGCTGTACGATCGGGCCCGTGTGGGCCCCACCACAAAAACTTCAAACGAAATCTCTACCATATGTTTGTTCCGGCTTATTTTGCAAGCCAAACCTTTGTTTTGTTTTAAGTTGTGGTATTCGAGTTGCTTCAATGTCAAGTGCTGATTCCATACCTCCCCTGAGTGGTGTTCTCACATTTCTATGTGAATACCAATCCTTCTTGATCATCGAGCTTGTCATCTAAATTTCTTCTCAACCGGTGTGCTCCTCTTCAAGTGGATCCGATCATTTTCAACATTCGCAAGATCACCTCTCAGTTTTTTCCCAACGTTGCTCATTTCATCCGTCCCCAAGTTGCCTTTGTTTTCCCGCCCTCCCACCCCTTTTTTCTTCAAGGACTCAGATTTCTTAATCAAGTATTTATTTTATGGATGTGAAGTCTCTCCATTCTTTTCCGTCAATGTTCTTATCCGGTGATTCTCACGAAGATACTAACGGAGCTTCAAGTTAATCATTCTTTGTTTTATCCTTCTACAATGGATTCAATTCAAGCTTTGTTGATCATATCCTTTTCCTCGTTTCAAATGCTTTCTCATGCCGGTGCACCTCTTAATTGTTCACCTCTCTCTATTCATTTGTTCCGGAGTGCGAAGATATCTGAGAAGATGTTATCTCATTCAATCCGTTCAAGCTATTTCGAGGTTGTTATCTCATTCAAACCATTTAAATCAACCGGTGCATTATCTCTTCCTAAGCAATCATTCAAAGGTATTTCTTTTGAGTGGGCCCTAAACCACAGCTTTTTTCCCAGGATCTTACCTGACTCTGCTAATTTTCCCGGAGCTTTTCAAATTCATTTCAAAGTTTGACGTAAGAATGAATTGTCATCAGTCAAATGTCTTTCTCTAAGATCTTTCAAAATTCTATCATCGTTGGTGCAACCTTTCTAATTTTTCATTCCAGAGTGCCTCAACAATTTGTGGTGGTGTTTCTCATCGCCATTCTATGCATTTTAAGACCGAAGAAGAGTGTTTCCTCTAAATCTTGGTCCGTTCTCTCGAAGATTCGTGGTTCTAGTTTGAGGCCATCCTCTCATAATTGTTTTTTATTGTGAGAATTCTTTTCACCCATCCGGAGCATTTCATGAGTTGTTTCCATTACTTTCCTCCGAAGGCCATCTTTTCAAATATTATTCATTCCAGATTTCAGCTCTCGTTCTCCAAATCTTACCGGTGCATCACTCAAACATCCTCTAATCAGTTCATGATCTCTTCGTTCACTTGTATCTAAATTCTCTCAAGCATCTTCGTTAATTTTCTAATTCTTCCCGGTGTTTCTTTTTTCGTTCATTTTCAATTCTTATGGTGGTTCGTTCAAAAAGGTTTCTCTTCCTTCGTTATCATATCAATTCATTCGTTGTTTCCAAATCCTACCAGTGGTTCATTGAGTTTACGCTATATCTCTCTTAAACCTTCCTACGAGAATAAGTAGTATGCCAAGTCCGTCGCTTGTCATCAATTTACATTGGTGAAGGATGAGCATAACATATTTATTATTCTTGTTTCACCCAAATGGTTAATTCCTTATTCCGGAGGTTCATCAAAATTCTTGGTTCCAAGTTTTTCATCTTTCTTTTCCGGAGCTCCAAGTTATTTCAATTATATCATTTCAAAGCTCCATGTAATCATTGCAAGGCTTCAATCTTATTCTTTTCATCCTTCACTTCTTTTTGATCATCCTTTTATTACCGAAATTCTTCATGGAGGCTCATCAAGGTTTCTTTTCATTCTTCAATTGTTCTTCAAGATTTCTCTAGAAGTTATGGTCTGCCAAGCTATACTCAAAGATAAACATGGTGCTCAACACATGTTTTGTTTCGTGGAGTCCAAGCATTCTTGATCTTGCATTCTGAAGTAAAATTCGTTCTACCTTATCTTTTGAGGAGGTGTTATGTCATTCTTGATAATTTCCCTTAGTGTTTCATGATTCACAAGTGATCAAGAATGAGGTATTTTAAATCCATTAATCTCTTCATTGGAGTTATCTTGTGTCATATTTCACCTAAAGTCTTCCCTAAGGAATGTTGCTATTGTGGTGCTTATCAATAATCCAAGTTTCCTCCTATTATCGCGATGAAAGAAGTTTTCATCTCTACGTTGCTCTCAAGCAAGCAATTGATTTCCATTAGGGGCAGAATTTCACCTCATAATTTTGAGAAGCTTTCCATAAGTCCACTACAAGCTTATTCGTTTCGTTGTTGGTTCTCCAACAACTGCATTATAACCTTCTTGGAAGGGTGATTTCCAAGCTCATTTGTGGCAAAAGTTGTCATTTTCTTCTCAATTCTTTCCTTTCCTATGATCCAACTTCTATTCTTTCATTCCGGAGGCATTGTAATATTGCTCTCTTCACTCATCATCTCGGGTTGTGAGGACCATGTTCTTTCCATGCTAATCCATTCAACCGGAGTGTCGAGTCCTCTTTTCAAGTATCCTCTCATCTTGTCAAGATCATGTTCAATTCCTTCCATTTACAGTCGGAGCGTTGTCCAAATTATATCATTCTTATTCCTTCTCTATCTTGTTTTAACCGGAGTGTTGTGTCTACCATTCCTCTTCTAAACGGACTCTCATCTAAGTGCTTTCATTTTGCCAAGCTCATATTCCTTTACCTTCCATTTCCAACCGGAGTGTTGTCGTAATTGATATTTATCGTTCCTTGTACATCTCGTTTCAACCGGAGTGCTTGCATGTACTTCTTATCCATTGTACCTTCTTTATTATGTCTTTCAACCCACAAGGTTCTCGCGATGTTCCTTGTTCCTCTTTTATAACGGAGTGTTTTCGACTTTGCTCATCTTCGTTGTATTCTTTCTTTCAATTTGTTCAACCTCGCAAGGTTCATGGTTTCATTCATTTGTCAAAGAAGCAACTTAGTTTTACCTCTACTCTTCCTCTTCCGTTTCTCTCCGGTGCCATCCTAGATCTCGGGACGAGATCCTCTTGTAGTGGTGGAGTGTTGTGCCACCCCGAGATCGATGCGCCAGGTGTCTTTCAGTTATTCGCTGTCTTTGCCATGTCATTTGCTTGCGTGTTGCATCTTGCCATGTCATCATCCGCATTGCATCTGCATGTTTTCAAAACTTGCGTCCGTCCTGGTCTCCTCGTTTTTTTCTGTTGTCCGTTCTGAGCCCAGACACACTTGCACGCGCCCGCGGCATATCCGAAATGATATTTTATAAGTTGCCGGAAAATGTTCTCGGAATGGGTTGAAAGTTGGCATGTGGTGTTGTTATAGTGTAGATAGGCCGCCTGCCAAGTTTCATCGCATTTGGAGTCTGTTTGACGCCCCAACGGATAGCTATCGCGACAATATAGTCGGTCAAATCGTCGGACGTTTTCGGTCTCCGAAAACTATTGCCGGGATTTCCCTCTCTTTCCTCTCTAGACCATCTACACATCCCACTACCTACCGCCAGGCCAAACCTAAGCCCTCTCGTCAGCCCGCGGACCTCCTCGCGCACGCGTTCGAAAGCTATCCCGGACCCGACCCGGGCAGTCGTCACCGTTGGATTTGGATCATCCCCAAACATCTATACAACATCTTCGGTATCTTATTTGGACGCCCATAGCCTAATTTTCTCGACCGTCTAATTTGAATCCAAGGGCCCAGATGCACCCAATCCACCTGCTATATAAATATCGGGGCAACCCTAAAATCAAGGAGAGTTGTCCCATCATTCCTCCTTGCCGCTGCCACACTCAAACCCCACCTTGGGATCCTCCCAGATCCCCTTCTCCTCGGCTCTCCTCCACCCCCTTCAACCGCAGCCTCCAACCACCTCCCGTGACCTTCGCGCCACCCAAATGCCCAGCAAGCCGCTGCCCGCCGCAAGCTGCAGCACCACCAGAGCTCCTTCCACCATTGAGCTCCACTAGCAGCTGAGCCATGTCGTCCCGCTCGTCTGCATCGGCAGCCAGGCGCCCGAGGCATCGCGCTCCTCCCACTCATCACCTCTCCTCCCCTACCTTCCCTTCCTTCCTCTCTCGTTTCTCTCTTTCTCGTTGCTCTCTCTGCTGCAACAGGGAAGTGAGCCACCATGTCCGCCGCCAAGTTCTTGTCGGGAGCGATGCCACCCGGATCCAGCTGTCTCCGCGTCGTCCGTGCCCCTGCCTTGCCATGAGCACGCCCGCCTCCTCCTGCTAACCTGCCTCATCACCGAAGCAGCTCGTCCCCGAGCTTGACCTCGTCCCCGCTGATGGCCATGACCAATAGCAGCTCCCCGTCGCCTCCCTCTCCTTCTCCCCTGGTTCTTCTCTCTCCCTAACCTCGCGGGCTCTCTCTGTTTTGTCAGGACAAATAGGAGCATGCCCCGCGATGGCCGCCTCGTTTCGGAGCAAGCTCACTGGCATCTTCCTCATCCTAGCGCCGACCCATCCCCGTGAGCCTGTTGTGCACCTTCCTGAGGCCCCGAGCAGGAGAGCTCAGCCTCGCCTCCTCGCGTCGTCGCTCTGCTCCGAGCGTAGACCCAGCAAGCCGGCCACGTGCCATCGCCATCAGGCCCGGACCTCCCCGCCATGCTCTCCTCCTCCTCCCTTTGTTTCCCTTCTCATTTTCCCTGTCACCTCCTTGTGCTCTTCCTCGTCAGGAACAAGCAGCCGTGGAGATTCACTGGCGCTCGAGGATGCAAGCCACCGCCGTTTGCCTTGTCGCCGGCCTACCTCCTTGTTCGGATCCGGTCGATCTCTCCGCGCCTTCCTCCTCGCCGGAGCCAAGAAACTATTGCCGCCCGGCAAGTCCCGTCGGTGTTGTCCTCGTCTCTCTTTGGATCGAGCAGGAGAACGTTCACCCGTGCCTGTTGACCCGTTGCCCGCATCGCCTCCCCTGCTCCATCGCGTGGACCGTGGTGCATGCCCCCCTTGAGGCCCACCTCCAAATCCGGCCGGGCCAAGGCCCATGGGTGAGAACACCCCCAGCGCCCCACCTTTTTTTCCTGTTGTTGGGCTAGCAGATTCGGCCTAGAATCTATTTTTTTGGGCTCTGCGATTTGTCTAATTTTCCAGAGAACGCTGTTTTGCAGAAAACCCCCCAAGCAACATGCATTTAATAACTCACCAACCGTGCATCGGTTTAAAATAGGTTATATATGAAAAATGCTTAGAATTTTGTCTAGTTTCACAATATCCAACTTTCGTGCATGTTTAAAATGTTTAAATTGATTGTTATGTTTATTTTGCATATTGCCATGTTAAAATGATTTAATTCATAACTAAATAACCGTAGCTCCATTTTAAATAAACTTTATATGTAAATGGGGTAGAAAAATGCCTAGTTTAACATGGTGCATTCATCTTGCATGTTTAGCAGATCTAAATTTGTTTTTAGGGCAGAACAGTACCAACCGTAGAATATGCACATGGGGTTTTACCGGAATTGTTGTTTGATGTTTTCGGCCCCATTTAAATTGCTGAGATGTGTAGTTTACTTTTGCCCCACCTCTTGCCATGTTTAGCAACATTTAAAATTGTTGGGTACATAAACAAGATCGAACTAAATAACTTGAATGTGGTGTTCCGTCAATATGCAACTCATTGCATATTGAGCTCCACTTAATTTGTAGTATTGTTTGTGCACTTTGCCATGCCATGCCTCATTAATCCGAACATGCATCATACTTGTTTCTGCATCATGCCATGCTTATGTGATGGTTGTTTACTATGTTGTTTGCTTCTTTCTGGTGTTGCTTCTTTAGGTTAGTTCCGATAACATCGTGTTTGTGAGGTTTTGTTCGACTTCGTCCGTTTGTCTTCTTCATGGACTCGTTCTTCTTCCTTGCGGGATCTCAGGCAAGATGACCATACCCTCGAAATCACTTCTATCTTTGCTTGCTAGTTGTTCGCTCTATCTCTATGTCGCACTACCTACCACTTGTTATATCATGCCTCCCATATTGCCATGTCAAGCCTCTAACCAACTTTTCCTAGCAAACCATTGTTTGGCTAAGTTACCGCTTTTGCTCAGCCCCTCTTATAGCGTTCTTAGTTGCAGGTGAAGCTGAAGTTTGTTCCATGTTGGAACATGGATATGTGGGGATATCACAATATCTCTTATTTTAATTAATGCATCTATATACATGGTAAAGGGTGGAAGGCTCGGCCTTATGCCTGGTGTTTTGTTCCACTCTTGCCGCCCTAGTTTCCGTCATACCGGTGTTATGTTCCTTGATTTTGCGTTCCTTACGCGGTTGGGTGTTATGGGAACCCCTTGACAGTTTGCTTTGAATAAAACTCCTCCAGCAAGGCCCAACCTTGGTTTTACATTTGCCTAACAACCTATTACCCTTCCCTCGGGTCGGCCAACCCGAGGGTCATCTTTATTTTAACCCCCCCAGGCCAGTACTTCTCTAAGAGTTGGTCCGAACCGAGCTTCCTGCGGGGCCACCTCGGGGAAACTTGAGGTTTGGTTTTACTCGTAGCTAGTCTCATCCAGTGTTGCCCTGAGAACAAGATATGTATGACTCCTATCGGGATTTTCGGCACATCGGGTGGCTTTGCTGGTCTTATTTTACCATTGTCGAAATGTCTTGTAACCGGGATTCCGAGACTGATCGGGTCTTCCCAGGAGAAGGAATATCCTTCTTGACCGTGAGAGCTTATGATGCGCTAAGTTGGGACACCCCTACAGGGTTTTGAACTTTCGAAAGCCGTGCCCGCAGTTATGTGGCAGATGGGAATTTGTTAATATCCGGTTGTAGATTACTTGACACTTAACTTAATTAAAATGCATTAACCGCGTGTGTAGCCATGATGGTCTCTTTCCGGCGGAGTCCGGGAAGTGAACACAGTTCTTGTGTTATGGTTGTGCGTAAGTAGTTTTAGGATCACTTCTTGATCACTTCTAGCTTCGCGGCCATTGTGTTGCTTCTCTTCTCGCTCTCTTTTACATATGCCAGCCACCATATATGCTTAGTGCTTGCTGCAGCTCCACCTCACTACCCTTTCCTACCCATAAGCTTAAATAGTCTTGATCTCACGGGTGTGAGGTTGCTGAGTCCTCATGACTCACATATACTTCCAAATAGTTGTAGGTGCCGATGATGACAGTGCAGGTGACGCGACCCAGCTCAAGTGGGAGCTCGATGAAGATCTTGATCATTGTTTTGTGTCTTTTTGGTTGATCAGTAGTGGAGCCCAGTTGGGATGATCGAGGATCTAGCATTTGGGGCTGTCTTCTTTTATTTTGGTTCTTTAGTTGGACCTTGATTGTATTTTGGATGATGTATGATTTACTTATGTATTGTGTGAAACGCGATTGTAAGCCAACTCTTTATCCCTTTCTATTCAGTACATGGGATTGTGTGAAGATTACCCCTCTTGCGACAAACCTACCATGCGACTATGCCTCTAAGTCGTGCCCCGACACGTGGGAGATATATCCGCATTGTGGGTGTGACAAGTTGGTATCAGAGCCTTCCCCGACTTGGGAGCCCCCTGCTTGATCGAATCGCTGACGTTGTTGAGTCTAGAACAAAATGTTTTGAGTCTTAGGATTATATATATCGGAGGGTAGGATTCTTTTCACTCCTTAGTCCCTTCGTTGCTCTGGTGAGGCCTCCTGACGTAGAAGTTTTGACTCTTCTCTCCTCAAATTTCATGATTTTTTTAGGATCACGCGGGTATCTTGGAATTGTTCCTATAGTCTTGTGACGAGAACATTGTTCTTGGTGCCTCCTGACATTTAGGGGTTGTGGCAGTGTCCCGGGGAGTTGAGCTCCAAGGTGTTGTCGTCACAATTTTATCGTTGAAGTTGTGGAATACCTGAGTTTCCTGACATCAAAAATCTCTTTTATGCAGTTGTTGGTGAGATAACCTCGACACCACCCAGTACTAGGCGGGAGTTTGGGAGTATTGCCATAACTTGTATAATGGATGCTTTTCTAAGGTTGAGGTAAATGATTTCCGAAGGTTTCTTGGTTATGTGTTAAAGGATGGATACAGCTGGATGTAGGATTTGTTAGTTTTGGGTGAGATACTATGCTTCCCCTGTATCCCCAACACCTGATTGCATAACCAAAAAGTTTTGGGAGTTTTATAGGTGGGAATTCAAGTAGCTCCTAGGATATCTTTTCGACAGATGCATGATATGAGATTGGGGTTCGATGTCTAGTGGTCCGCCTATCCACGGTTGGTTTAAAGTGGTCTCGTTGTGTCTTAAAGAGTCCTTGGCAATGCTGACTCGGGGACGCTTCGTATGTCATGTGCACTGCCTTGTACATGACGGTGCTGTATGATCGGGCCCGTGTGGGCCCCACCACAAAAATTCAGACGAAATCTCTATCATATGTTTGTTCCGGTTTATTTTGCAAGCCAAACCTTTGTTTTGTTTTAAGTTGTGGTATTTGAGTTGCTTCAATGTCAAGTGCTGATTCCATACCTCCCTTGAGAGGTGTTCTCACATTTCTATGTGAATACCAATCCTTCTTGATCATCGAGCTTGTCATCTAAATTTCTTCTCAAACGGTGTGCTCCTCTTCAAGTGGATCCGATCATTTTCGACATTCACAAGATCACCTCTCAGTTTTTTTCCCAATGTTGCTCATTTCATCTGTCCCCAAGTTGCCTTTGTTTTCCCGCCCTCCCACCCCTTGTTTCTTCAAGGACTCAGATTTCTTAATCAAGTATTTATTTTATGGATGTGAAGTCTCTCCATTCTTTTCCGTCAATGTTCTTATCCGGTGATTCTCACGAAGATACTAACGGAGCTTCAAGTTAATCATTCTTCATTTTTTCCTTCTCCGATGGATTCAACTCAAGATTTGTTGATCATATCCTTTTCCTCGTTTCAAATGCTTTCTCATGTCGGTGCACCTCTTAATTGTTCACCTCTCTCTATTCATTTGTTCTGGAGTGCGAAGATATCTCAGAAGATGTTATCTCATTCAATCCGTTCAAGCTATTTCGAGGTTGTTATCTCATTCAAACCATTTAAATCAACCGGTGCATTATCTCTTCCTAAGAAATCGTTCAACGGTGTTTCTTTTGAGTGGGCCCTAACCCACAGCTTTTTCCCCAGGATCTTACCTGACTCTTCTAATTTTCCTGGAGCTTTTCAAATTCATTTCAAAGTTTGACGTAAGAATGAATTGTCATCAGTCAAATGTCTTTCTCCAAGATCTTTCAAAATTCTATCATCGTTGGTTCAACCTTTCTAATTTTTCATTCCGGAGTGCCTCAACAATTTGTGGTGGTGTTTCTCATCGTCATTCTCTGCATTTGAAGACCGAAGAAGAGTGTTTCCTCTAAATCTTGGTCCATTCTCTCGAAGATTCGTGGTTCTAGTTTGAGGCCATCCTCTCATAATTGATTTTGATTGTGAGAATTATTTTCACCCATCCGGAGCATTTCATGAGTTGTTTCCATTTATTTCCTCCGAAGGCCTTCTTTTCAAATATTATTCATTCCAGCTTTCAGCTCTCGTTCTCCAACCTTACCGGTGCATCGCTCAAACATCCTCTAATCAGTTCATGATCTCTTCGTTCACTTGTATCTAAATTCTCTCAAGCATCTTCGTTAATTTTCTAATTCTTCCCGGTGTTTCTTTATTTATTTTTCTTCATTCATTTTCAATTCTTACGGTGGTTCGTTCAAAAAGATTTCTCTTCCTTCGTTATCATATCAAGTCATTCGTTGTTTCCAAATCCTACCGGTGGTTCATTGAGTTTACGCTAAATCTCTCTTAAACCTTCCTACGAGAATAAGTAGTATGCCAAGTCCTTCGCTTGTCATAAATTTACATTGGTGAAGGATGAGCATAACATAATTCTTATTCTTGTTTCACCCAAATGGTTAATTCCTTATTCCGGAGGTTCATCAAAATTCTTGGTTCCAAGTTGTTCATCTTTCTTTTCTCGAGCTCCAAGTTATTTCAATTATATCATTTCAAAGCTCCATCTGATCATTGCAAAGCTTCAATCTTATTATTTTCCTCCTTCACCTCTTTTTCATCATCCTTTTATTACCGGAGTTCTTCATGGAGGCTCGTCAAGGTTTCTTTTCATTCTTCAATTGTTCTTCAAGATTTCTCTAGAAGTTATGGTCCGCCAAGCTATACACAAAGATAAACATGGTTCTCAACACATGTTTTGTTTCATGGAGACCAAGCATTCTTCATCTTGCATTCTGAAGTACAATTCGTTCTACCTTATCTTTTGATGTGGTGTTATGTCATTCTTTATAATATCCCTTCGTGTTTCATGATTCACAAGTGATCAAGAATGAGGTATTTTAAATCCATTAATCTCTTCATTGGAGTTATCTTGTGTCATAGTTCACCTAAAGCCTTCCCTAAGGAATGTTGCTATTGTGGTGCTTATCAATAATCCAAGTTTCCTCCTATTCTCGCGATGAAAGAAGTTTTGATCTCTTCGTTGCTCTCAAGCAAGAAATTGATTTCCGTTGTTGGTAGAATTTCATCTCATAATTTTATGAAGCTTTCCATAAGCCCACTACAAGCTTATTCGTTTCGTTGTTGGTTCTCCAACAACTCCATTATAACCTTCTTGGAAGGGTGTTTTCCAAGCTCATTTGTGCAGAAGTTGTCATTTTCTTCTCAATTCTTTCCTTTCCAACGATCCAACTTCTATTCTTTTGTTCCGGAGGCATTGTAATGTTGCTATCTTCACTCATCATCTTGGATTGTGAGGACCATGTTCTTTTTGTGCTTATCCATTCAACCGGAGCGTCTGGTCCTCTTTTCAAGTATCCTCTCATCTAGTCAAGATCATGTTCAATTCCTTCCATTTACAGTCGGAGCGCTGTCCAAATTATATCATTCTTATTCCTTCTCTTTCTTGTTTTAACCGGAGTGTTGTGTCTACCATTCCTCTTCTAACCGGACTCTCATCTAAGTGCTTTCATTTTGCCAAGCTCATATTCCTTTACCTTCCATTTCCAACCGGAGTGTTGTCGTAATTGATATTTATCGTTCCTTGTACATCTCGTTTCAACCGGAGTGCTTTCATGTACTTCTTATCAATTGTACCTTTTTTCTTATGTCTTTCAACCTACAAGTTTCTCGTGATGTTCCTTGTTCCTCTTTTATAACGGAGTGTTTTCGACTTTGCTCATCTTGGTTGTATTCTTTCTTTCAATTTGTTCAACCACGCAAGGTTCATGGTTTCACTCGTTTGTCAAAGAAGCAACTTAGTTTTACCTCTACTCTTCCTCTTCCGTTTCTCTCCGGTGCCATCCTTGATCTCGGGACGACATCCTCTTGTAGTGGTGGAGTGTTGTGACGCCCCGAGACCGATGCGCCAGGTGTCTTTCAGTTATTCGCTATCTTTGCCATGTCATTTGCTTGCGTGTTGCATCTTGCCATGTCATCATCCGCATTGCATATGCACGTTTTAAAAACTTGCATCCGTCCTGGTCTCCTTGTTTTTTTCCATTGTCCGTTCTGAGCCTAGACACACTTGCACGCGCCCGCGGCATGTCTGAAATGATATTTTATAAGTGGCCGGAAAATGTTCTCGGAATGGGTTGAAAGTTGCCATGTGGTGTTGTTATAGTGTAGATAGGCCGCCTGCCAAGTTTCATCGCATTCGGAGTCCGTTTGACGCCCCAATGGATAACTATAGCGACAATATAGTCGGTCAAATCGTCGGACGTTTTCGGTCTCCGAAAACTGTTGCCGGGCTTTCCCTCTCTTTCCTCTCTAGACCGTCTACACATTCCACTACCTACCGCGACCGTTGCGTTGCTTCTCTTCTCACTCTCTTTTGCGTATGTTAGCCACCATATATGCTTAGTGCTTGCTGCAGCTCCACCTCACTACCCTTTCCTACCCATAAGCTTATATAGTCTTGATCTCATGGGTGTGAGATTGCTGAGTCCTCGTGACTCACAGATACTTCCAAACAGTTGCGAAATTGTCCTAAGCAATTGACTAAGTTACTAGACCGATAGAAAGTTTTATGTGGGAGAGTCCACTGCTAGCATGTCATCCCTGACTTGGAATTCTATGCACTTATGATTGGAGCCATTAGCAAGCATCCGCAACTACTAACGTTCATTAAGGTAAAACCCAACCATAACATTAAGATATATTGGCCCCCCTTCAATCCCGTATGCATCAATTTCTATGCTAGGTTGAAGTTTCTGTCACTCTTGCCCTCCAATACATAGTCCTATCAACATAGAACTAACCCTATGGTGTGATCCACGCGCGCGCTCATATGATGGGCACCAAATGATAGCAACATAACCACAAGCAAATTAAATCAATCATAGCAATTCATCAACCACCAATAGGACAATGAAAATCTACTCAGACATCATAGGATGGCAACACATCATTGGATAATAATATGAAGCATAAAGCACCATGTTCAAGTAGAGGGTACAACGGGTTGCGGGAGAGTGGACCACTGTAGATAGATGGAGGAAGGTGATGGAGATGTTGGTGAAGATGGCGGAGGTGTTGGTGAAGATTGCGATGATGATGATGGCCCCCGGCGGTGTTCCGACGCCACCGGAAGCGAGGGGAGAGAGCCCCCCTCCTTCTTATTCTTCCTTGACCTTCTCCCTAGATGGGAGAAGGGTTTCCCCTCTGGTCCATGGCCTCCTGTAACATCCCAAATTTTCAATTTGGAATGTTATACACTAGATCATCATTTGCATATCATATTTTGTTGCATTCTGGTTGATCCTAGAAATTTTACGCAACTCAAGGACCCTTCGAGAGAGTTGGGGATTTCGTTATTTTCATATTTGAGTTTTCTCAAATTTTGAAAATAGGATCATTTGATTTGATTTATTTTATCTTCAATTATTTCTATTACTAAAATATGAGAGAGGGAATAAAATGACTTTCCCAAAATAAAGAAATATTGAGGATTTAATAAAAAAATCAAATAAGATTTTTTTGTTTTTATTTGCTATTTTATTAGTATTAGGGAAAAATTCTCGTTTTTCAAAATTGCATTTAGGCCCCAAATAAATGTTCATCCTGTGCGGCTTGATTTTAGAAGCTGGGGAAAATTTATTTCGGGATTTTTGGAGTCTGTTTAGTATTCCCTTTGTTTTTTTCGAGCGTAATTATTTAAAAAAAACGAACCGACCTAACCGGGCCGTGTCCAACTAGGACCCTTGGCCCGGCCGGACTTTAAAGCCGCGAGGGCCCGAGCCACAGCCAGCTGCCCCAGCCCCCGAAACCCTAGCCGCCGCCACCCTAGCCCACATCGTCGCTGCCTCGCCGCTGCCGCCGCCGGATCCGCCGCCGCGGAGGTAGATCTTGCCGCCATTTAAAAAAAACCGTTCGGTTTTCCGTCAGTTTTGTTTGGTTTTGTTTTAGTTTTGGTTTGTTTAAATAGATCGGTTTTTCCGGTTTGTTTAATTAGCGAACGTTCGCCCGTTCGTTCGTTTCAACGAACGGTCGTCGGTTTTCCTTTTTCTCGGATTAAATCTGTGATTTTTCTGATCACGATTCCTAATCCGATTTTCGTTTTAGTCTAACTTTTCGCTCGTTTATCGGAATCAGGCAATTCAAGCGCCTGGAGTTTCATCTCGAAACCCTCTTTCCGTTTAACCAACTCAAACAAGTTTTTGCCACTGTCAAAATTGCCCTATATCCAGAATAGTAAACGAAGCCGGTTTCTTTTGCCGTTTGTCTTTCGTTGCTTCGTTCGATTTGATTCTTTTTGCCAACCGGAGTTCTTAAGTTGAACTTTCTGGTTAGATCTCTTACTTGAGTTTTACCTGTGCATTAGTTGAGTACTTATTGTATGCTTGTTTGTTTGCGATAGAGTACCCGGAGTGCGCCGCTTGCTACTTCGAATCGCTAGGTTTCCCGGATCATCAGCAAGGCAAGTAACACTTTGATCATGTTTTCCCACTACCCAGTTTTGTCGGATTTTGGGTTCCGGCAGACCCTTGAGGTTCGAACACTGGGGTGCACGCGGAGATTTTGCCTTCTACCTACCTGCACCCCTCCGCCTCGCTAAGATCTAAGCTATGGAAAGAACAGCACAAGAGACACAGGGTTTATACTGGTTCGGGCCACCGTTGTGGTGTAATACCCTACTCCAGTGTGTGGTGTGGTGGATTGCCTCTTGGGCTGATGATGATGAGCAATACAAGGAAGAACAGCCTCGCGAGGGTCTGTTCTTGGCTGGGGGGATGAACTGCTAGGAGGAGTTTAGTCACCCTTCTCTCTCTCTCTCTCTTCTCCGATTTCCCCCCTGCTACCCTGGGGGTGGCTAGTCCTATTTATAGGCAAAGGCCCTGGGCCTCTTCCCTCAAATATTGAGCGGGAAGGGCGCCAACAATTGGCCATTTTGAAGGGGAACATCTGGTACACTTATCCTGACTAAAGTTGGTCCTCGCCTGCCAAAGAGTCTGGTGGTGACGCTGGCTTGGGCTCCACAATGACTTCCTCCCTGCCATTGGACTGGTCTTGGTCTTGTTGCATCGAAACGGGTGCCTTTGCTCGATGCTCTCGCCTGTGCTTGCTCCCTTTGCACCAAAGAGGAAAGGAGGACATTGCGCGGGCTGGCGCCCGCCTGGCACCCTTGGTCGTCATTGCTTGCATCACGGGCACCTCGTGAGGTACCCCGCCTTGATCTCTTCGCCTCCTCGCGAGCCATCCTAATGAGGCCGTGCCTGAGGAAGCTCCGTGTCATCCGCCCCGCGAGGCTTGGTCCCTCGCGAGGGTCTTGGGTCTGTGTTGATGAAGACGGGCCGTGCTGGGCCCCCTTTGAGCCACGCCGCAGGCCGCAGGCAGGCAAGTTTGGGGACCCCCGTTCCCAGAACACCGACAGTAACCCCTGGGCCCAAGGCGCGCCCGGACTTGGCCATGCAGGGAGGCGAAAGAGCAAGGGCGAAGCGCCGCGGGCCCTAACAGCCTGCGGCCTTGGGTGCCGCGTGGTGGTTGGTTGGGCGTGGGCAACTCCACTTCCCCACGGCTCCTCGGCAACTGCACGGATTGGACAAGTCCCTGCATGCAAAGCGGGTCATGATTACCTGTGATCGTGGAGGTCGGCGGTTGGCCTTCGCCGGCCATAAGTAAGGAACGGCGCGCGCCCTTCCAGTCCATCCCTTCTTGCTTCTCCTTCTTCTCGGTCCTGCTCCGTCTTGCTGCAATGGCTCCGATCCGCCGGTTCTCGACAATAGAGAAGGGAAAGGCTCCCCGAGAGGAACCAGACCCGCTCCCACCGAAGAAACGGCTCGCCCTCCGCGGCCGGGATGAGGGGGCCCATCAAGTGGTGTCGAGGCCCTGGTGCGAGCGTCCATCGCCGGGGTTCCCGCTTCCCTTGTACGCCCACATCGAGGGCTCTGAAGGAGTCGATGCCGATCGCCACGGGCGGCACCGCCGTCAGCACCGACGGGTCACGAAGGTGTGGGTCGTCCCCCCTGGGGTCCACACCGAGGGCTCCTCCTGAGAGTTCGTGCTCCACGCCGCCATGCCTCCTCAGTCCTGGATTCGCCTTCCTCCCTTCTTCGCCTCCATCATCCCGCATGGAGAGCTCCTGGAGCTTTGGCTACAGCACGCCGGCTGCAGCGCCCTCGCGACCAAGGCAGAGGTCGCAGTCGTTGCCCCAGGCGAGGTCTTCATGACTCGAGGCTGGAGCGAAATCGCCCGGGTCTGCAGGACAAGATGCGCCTTCGCGATCCACTTGGAGTACGACGGTGCTTCGGTGATGTTCTTCAAGGTCTTCGATGCGAACGGGCGCCGGCTGGAGTGCTGCCCCGGGAGAGGTGGTCGGGACCCTGCTACAGCGAGGACTGGGCCCGCCGATCGCTCCCTTGGCGACTCCGGCGAGCTCTTCGCGACTCCGTAGACGAGCGACGACAGCTACGAGCCCCCGAGCCAGCGCCGCTCCTGGAGCGGGGCGGGCTCGTCAGGCCATCGCCGACTCTGATCTGGATGGGGTTGGCGCCGGTGCTCGACGGCCCACTGTTGATGATGGCGTCTTTTGCAGGGGCGCGTGTAGTTATCGTCCTTTTAGGATCTATTCCCTGCGAGGAATTAAAGACGCGTCCCGTGGGGGCTTGTAAGGTGCCTGTGATCCTGTTTTGTTAATATAACCCTTGTCGTAGAACGGTGCGAGTTGCTCATTCCGTCTTAGCTCAGTTCTCCCTTTCGAACCTCACGAGGGCTTGGTGCTCTGCGCCGACAGGTCCCAGTCCCAAGGCGGCTTCAGCCGTCGCTGGTACACCAGGTCGTGATGCCGTGGTCAAGGCCAGGAGGTGAGCGACCCGGGGTCCGGTAAGAGCCCCTGAGTCGCGATGCTCAGGAGGTCCCCTTTGGCGCTCAAGCAGCCGTCGTTCGGTGAGAAAGGAGAGCGACATCGCTAACATGGGATTGCATTAGGTGCGGGGATGGTGCCATGGTAGCTGGTGCTTCCGGGTGGTGACTTATCTCGAGAATCAGGGGCCGCTCTCTGGTGTGTCATCGGGTCCGTGCATCGGCAGGCATGAGGTTGCTCGGCGAGGTCCTCGCATGTCCTCCCCTCTCGCCTTTGCTCCCCTTTCTGCTCTACGTCCTCGGGTCCCGACCCTCGAGCGAGTCTCAGCCGTCGCTGGTATGCCAGGTCGTGATGCCGTGGACAAGGCCAGAGGGTGAGGGCTGGAGAGACAGTAGGAGCCCTGAGTCGCGATGCTCAGGCACCCCCCCCTTTAACGTGCAAGTGGTTCGCGCGGATGAGAGTGAAGGAGACACCGCAAGGGCCTCGCCTGACGCAGCTCCTTTAGGAGATCCTGTAGACCCATCATAGAAAGAACGAGGGGTTGCCATGACAATTGACAGTTAGCCGTTGGTTGCTTCCGAGGGGCGATGAGGCACTGAAGGCTTGATGAGGTGGCTCCATGCGGGGCTTCCGCGGCCAGAGTTCAGCCATTCAGGTTTGTCGGTGTTGCAGGGACGGACCCATGCACAAGCGTAGTGCCGTTTGGGAGCAGCTCTGTCAGTTGGCGTCAGTTGAGCGGGCAACTAGGTCAAACATATTAGCCGCGAAGGAGTGGATTCATTCAAATAGATGTTGGGAAGGCGGACATCACTGGGTCAGGCCTGAGCGACTTGGGGATGATGCAGCCCGTGGGGCGCCCCCAACAAGGTAAGCTAACAACATGAAATAAAAGGGATACATGCCGCAGGGACGGACCCATGCGGCCTGGGAATAATGCAGCCCTGGGGGGCGCTCCCAGCTGGAAATGAAACTTGAAAGATGTCACCTGATGATGTTGAGGACGAAGGAGTGTTGGTGTAGCTGACTCGGTGGGCTGCGGAAGCCGATCCTCACGAGCCCCCAGGCCCAGGGGTCTCGGGAGGCTCCGGAGGCGCTGGTGGCTCCTCGCGGACCATCTCCATCTCTGCCAGGGCTGTAGAACGCCTGGCCTCTTGAGCCTCCATGATGCCCCTCATGAGGCGCTGGTACGTGGCAGCCGCGTTCGGCAAGCCATAAGGCATGCGAACGTAGCTGTGGGGTGGACCTTCGCAGCGCCCCACTCGCGAGGGCCAGAGGCGCTCCAGAGAGGTGACTCGATTGAGCCCTGGTATGTCGATGCAGACGCGCAGCCCACCACCCTTGCCTGGATGGGGAGCCATAGCTGGTAGGCGGCGGCCGCCTCTCATGACTCTTGACTCCTGTAGCTCCTGAATGGCCTTGCTGACGAACTCCTGAGGGTCTGGCCCTCCTTGCCTTACTCCTTCTTGAGGGAAACATGCTTCGAAACACGCCTCCATGTGGTGCCCAAGCGCCTCCCTCATGACCTTAGATAGGTCGGTGGCCCTCCAGGGGAGAGCCCCCGAGCCCTGCCTGAGGAGGGCGTAGGGCGCGCTTTCCTATGTGATGGAAGGAGGTTCCCCCTGGGCAGGCGCGGGCCCTAAGGGGCCTGCCTCCTGAGGGGCCGGGCCGGACGATGTCTTCTTCTTCTTGGGGGCAGTCTCGGGAAGCCTCCTGCTTCCGCGATCCGGGTCTTCTAGTGATGCGGCCTGAAAGGCTCGTTCCAGGGAACACACTGCGTCCTTCTCTTCACAGGGCACCGTGATGACTCCGCCACTTCCTGGCATCTTGAGGACGTTGTAGCCGTGGTGAGTTACGGCCATGAACTTGGCCAGTGCGGGGTACCCAAGGATGGCGTTGTACGGCAGGCGAATGTGAGCGACGTCGAAGTCGATGAGCTCGGTGCGGTAGTTGTCGCGTGCCCCGAAGGTGACTGGGAGGCGGACCTGCCCAATCGGGACTGTGGAGCCGTCGGTGACTCCAGAGAAAGGCTTGGTTGGCTGAAGCTGGGTGTAGGGCACTTGGAGATTGTTGAATGTTTCCACGGATAGGACGTTGAGCCCTGCCCCGCCATCGATGAGGGTCCTAGTGACCACCATGTTGCTGATGATTGGGGAACAAAGCATCGGGAGGACTCCGGCTATGGCCGCATACTTGAGCTGATCTGCTGAGCTGAACGTGATGGCGCACGCCGACCACCTGAGAGGGTGCGTGGCTTCCAGTTTGGGGATGACTGCATTCACTTCGCGGGCGAACTACTTGAAGATGCGTTGAGAGGCTGGGGCTTGAGCCCCGCCCAGGATGCAGGCGATCGCGCGCGGCTCCTGGAAGCCCCCAACCCCCTCGTCCTGATGGCGATCCTTGTTCCTCCTTGGCAGCGGTGGCAGCGGAGGGAGGCCTGCGTTGCCTTGCGGGCGATCCTCGCAAGGCTGATCCCTCTAGTCTCCCTCGCGAGGCGGGTCTTGCCGTCGATCCTCGCGAGGTCGATTGCGCCACCCCTGGCGCGGGCAGCGGTCTTCCCAGCGTCCTGCATTCCTTACTCCTCCTCGACCGTAGCCCCGGTCACCTCGGTCGGGGCGACGGCCAATCCTTCCTTCTCGCATGGGTCGGAGCTCTTGACACTCGTTGGTGTTGTGGGTGTGGAGGTCGTGGTACACACAGTATCGACTGCCCTTGGGAGGTTCGGGTTGATCTCTGCCCCGCTTGGTGTCTGGTTCTGCCGCGAGCACGACAGCCCCCTTGCGCTTCACATCCTTGGCCTTGGGCTTCTTCTCTTCTGGGTCTGCGGCAGGCAGCTCAGGGAGGGAGAGACGCCCTTCCTCAGCCCTGGCGCACTTGGTTGCCAAGTTGAACAACTCCAAGGAAGTGCATAGGTCTTCATGCATCGCCAGCTCCTCCTTCATCTTGACATCGCGCACGCCGTCAGGGAAGGCTGAGATGATGGCCTCCTCGGTCACCTTGGGAATCTTGAGGCGTGCATTGTTGAAGCGCTGGATGTACTTCTGCAGGGTCTCTTCGGGTTGTTGCTTGATGTGGCGCATGTCGCTCACGGCGGGTGGCCGGTCGCGAGTACCTTGGAAGTTGGCGATGAAGCGGGCGCGCATCTTGTCCCAGGAGGAGATCGTGCCTGGAGCCAGGTTCAGGAGCCAGGTGCGGGCCCCGTCCTTGAGCGCCATGGGAAACCAGTTCGCCATGACCTTCTCGTCTCCGTTGGTAGCTTCGATGCCCAGCTCATAGAGCTGGAGGAACTCCGCAGGGTCGGCCGTGCCGTCGTAACGAGGAGGCAGGTCTGGCTTGAACTTGCCGGGCCACGCGACGCTGCGTAGCTCGGTGGTGAAGGCACGGCAGCCTGCTGTGGCCACGGGAGGCCTTGGGTGATGGAGAGCTTGGTCTTGCATGTCCCCACGCGCTGCAGCTGGGAGCAGCGTGGGGTCTTGACGCGCGGGAGCAGGAGCATGGTTGCGACGTGCTGGAGCAGGGAGCGCCCGGGCAGCTTCTTGCGGGCAAGGGACTTCTTGGCAGCTCTGCTCTTGCCGCGCTGGCACTTGACGAAGCGGGTTCCGCCCAGGGGCCACGCGCCTTGGAGCCATGGGGCCTTCTTGAGGAGGAGGCGGCCGGGGCGCCGCCGGAGCTTCGCCGCCCGCGCGGGGCGGGGTGCGGTGCAGCGGAACGGACGGCGCAGGAGAGCCCCCTGCGGCGCGGACGAGCTTGGCAATGCGGTCGAGCCATTCTTCGTAGACGTCGTCGACAGGACGGTAGCGGAGGAGCTCGTTTGCCACGATGAGCGCAGCACGAGCCTCCATGGGTGCGCGGAGCACGCGGGACGAAGATCCAGCTGGGGTGAGCAAGGGAGTAGCGGTGCGGCCGTCTTGCCGCACGGACGGATGCTGAGACAACGCTTGCTGCTCGTCCCCCGCCGGGCCGGTGGCGGCGTTGACGGCAGGTGATGGGGAACGGCGTGGACGCTCGCTGATAGGAGCCGTCTGGGCGACGCGGGAAGCGAGAGCGGCCCGGCGCTCGGCACGGGCCCGATGAGCGTCAGACATGGACGCGATGGTCGGAGGAGAACGAGGTGGTGGAAGACAAATTCCGGGGCACCCCCTACCTGGTGCGCCAAATGTCGGATTTCGGGTTCCGGCAGACCCTTGAGATTCGAACACGGGGGTGCGCACGGAGATTTCGCCTTCTACCTACCTGCACCCCTCCGCCTCGCTAAGATCTAAGCTATGGAAAGGACATCACAAGAGACACAGGGTTTATACTGGTTCAGGCCACCGTTGTGGTGTAATACCCTACTCCAGTGTGTGGTGTGGTGGATTGCCTCTTGGGCTGATGATGATGAGCAATACAAGGAAGAACAACCTCGTGAGGGTCTGTTCTTGGCTGGGGGGATGAACTGCTAGGAGGAGTTCAGTCACCCTTCTCTCTCTCTCTCTTCTCCGATTTTCACCCCTGCTACCCTGGGGGTGGCTAGTCCTATTTATAGGCAAAGGCCCTGGGCCTCTTCCCCAAATATTGAGCGGGAAGGGCGCCAACAATTGGCCATTTTGAAGGGGAACATCTGGTACACTTATCCTGACTAAAGTTGGTCCTCGCCTGCCAAAGACTCTGGTGGTGACGCTGGCTTGGGCTCCACAATGACTTCCTCCCTGCCGTTGGACTGGTCTTGGTTTCGTTGCACCGAAACGGGTGCCTTTGCTCAATGCTCTCGCCTGCGCTTGCTCCCTTTGCACCAAATAGGAAAGGAGGACACTACGCGGGCTGGCGCCCGCCTGGCGCCCTTGGTCGTCATGGCTTGCGTCATGGGCACCTCGTGAGGTACCCCGCCTTGATCTCTCCGCCTCCTCGCGAGCCAGCCTGATGAGGCCGTGCCTGAGGAAACTCCGTGTCGTCCGCCCCGCGAGGATTGGCCCCTCGCGAGGGTCTTGGGTCTGTGTTGATGAAGACGGGCCGTGCTGGGCCCCCTTTGAGCCGCGCCGCAGGCCGCGGGTAGGCAAGTCTAGGGACCCCCGTTCCCAGAACGCCGACAAGTTTTATTGCATGAGATCAATCCTCACACATTGCATGATTAGGATATAATTAAATTGTGGGTTTGGGAAGTAGTTGAGGTAGTACCTATTACCTCTAATTATCAAACCTTTGGGAGTTACTTCTACATTTGCTTATTATGCCATGCTATGCTAGTAGACGTGGATTGGGTGAGTGTATCCATGACAGATGTGAGATTGTTAATTAATGGTTTATTTAAGGTGGCAACTTAAATACACATCTGGGTGGATTAAGGCACCTGGGTATTCCAGTGATTGCCTGTTTTCTTTTGGACCGCCACCCAGGCTCAAAGGGATCACGAGATTATTCATGCTATAAACTTCCGTGTGCAGCCACAAGCTATTATCGGCTCTAGCATAGTTGATTAAGTTGTGCGAACTCTTACAGTGGTAGACTAGCAGATGTAGGGGAAAGTAGGTATAACGGTCTACCCGATCGTAAGGTGCTAGTGCTTCTGAAAGACTATGTCTCGGTCATCCGTTTCTCAAACACCATGTAGTGCGAGAAACCAAACGGAGGCGATCGAGTCTTGTGGGGAAAAGTGCGCAAACCTCTGCAGAGTGTATAAACTAACCATGATTAGCCGTGTCCCCGGTTATGGACATCTCGAGTATATAGTACTTGGATTATCATGTGAATCTCAACATGTTACTCTAAAATTAATTTTGTTGGGTTTTGTTTAATGATGATTCTTAATTGGGATTGAGAATGCTGTCAACCATTCTCAATGTTTAACAACTACCATGATAGTTAAACAAAATTTATTCCTTTGCAGTAGGGAAAAATTGGCTTTACGCAAAACTGTAACCATAGAGCTTTCCACCAGCCAAATATGCATATAGAATAGCCTATTTCATTACTCTCTATGTGTTACTTTGCCAGCATATTCCATGTGCTGACCCGTTTCAGGCTGCAATGTTAATGTTGAAGACTTTTCATACGATGATTAAGGTGCTTTTAGGTCGTGGTTCTATACTCAGTGATGCCGTTGGAGTTGATGGACTCACTTATCTTCCAAGCCTTCCGCTGTTATCGTTATTAGATGGCCTTAAGCCTTATTTATTGTAATAAGTTCTCTTTTGAGACACTCGATGTAATAAGTGTGTGATTGCTACACTGTTATAAATCCTTCAAGTACTGTGTGGTGTCAGCATTACTGATCCAGGGATGACACCTGAGCATAGAGATTGGACCGTTTGAGGTCTGGTCGCTACAAGATGGTATCAGAGCACACGCTGACTATAGGACACGACCACTAAGCTAAAGACCTAGATCACTACTCACTCTCTTCTCTTTCTGACTTCTCATCTTCTCTACTCTTTTAGGATGGCGGATGCAAGGAAGAAGTTCACGCAACCGGATGAAGGTACACCCTTTGGACGTCACTTGAAGGAAGTCACTAGATACTTGAACATAGGAGTACCAAGCTTCACCGGAACCTACAACGCCACTTTACCTGAGGAAGAGCATTGGATGATTCAAGTTCAAGTTCCAGGAAGGGCGTTCATGCCAGTCACTGAGCCCATAGAGTTTTCTTTTGATGCACCAACTTGGAGTCTAGGAAAGAGCATGGCAGCTCACATCGCCATGGGATGCATTGGAGATGTTTACCGCAATGATCTCAAGTATACTATCTACTAGATTTGTGGGCGCCGAGATGAGCACTGGGAGATGATCAGCACCAGAAAGGATAGATCAGTTGCAGCTTTTATCCAGGAGTTAAACCAGCACATTCGACATCAGGAGAACCAGATGTGCGCCGACATGATAGATCTGAAGAAGGCGAGGACAAGAATCAAGGGTAGTTAGATCAATTGTATGCCCTTTTTGATTGGTTGAATGAAGTGAATTGTTTGCTTTTGCCTCATGTGCATATGGGTAGTGTTTTCCCTTTAGACCCCCTCTATTCTTAAATCTCATCTTTTCTAAACCCTCAGATGCCTCCGAGACGTGACCCCAGATTTACCTTCCCACCGGAGCTCACTCAGTTGATCCAGCAGCAGAACACATTGATGCAGTTGCTAGTCCAGAATCAGAACCAGGGGAACAACAACAACAACCAACCACCACCACCACCACCACCTGTTGATCACTTAGCCCGTTTTCTTAGGCTGAATCCGCCGGTGTTTTCCAGTAGCACCGAGCCGATAGTAGTAGATGATTGGCTTCGCAAGATAGCTAGGGAGTTGACCACGGCGGGATGCACGGATGCGGAAAAGGTGAAGTTTGCCGCACATCAGTTTGAAGGACCCGCAGCATCATGATGGGAGAATTTCACAGCCACTTTCCCTGTCGACACTGTCACGTGGGACCAGTTTCAGCAGGCTTTTCGAACTGCCCATGTTTCAGCAGGAGCTATGGCCATGAAGAAGCGAGAGTTTCGCAACTTGCGCCAAGGAGGATGGACAGTTGACCAGTATGTGGAGGACTTTAGTAAATCAGCACGTTATGCCCCAGATGACGTTGCTACGGATGCAGCTAAGCAGGAGAAGATTCGGGAAGGACTGAATGATGAGTTGAGCAGGCAGTTGATGGTAGCAACCTTCAACAATTACCAGGAGTTGGTAGATCATGCTCTCATGATTGAAGGGAAGCAGCAGTAGATTGAGAATCACCAGAGGAAGTATGGACAAGGGAAGCACAATTCAGGAGCTCAGCAGAAGCCATGTTTTACCCCTAGACTGGGAGGACATTTTCAGCATACCCATGGAGGGGGTAGCTCGCATAATCATAATGGCACCAAGAATGGTAATGGGAATGGAGGAAGCAACGGCTAGAACCGCACCAACCCATCGACCCCAGCCAAGAGAGACCTGGGCCAAGTCACTTGTTTTAAGTGCCAGAAGACCAGACATTATGCCAATGAATGTCCTGAATCACAGAATGGTAATGGCAATGGAAGCTCTGGGAAGAAGCCTAACCCTTTCAACAGGGGACAGGTGAACCACGTTAACGTGGAGGAGGTTGAAGAGCAGTCAGATGCAGTAATCGGTAAGTTTTTGGTTAAGTCATTTACTGCACTCGTTCTTTTTGATACTGGTGCATCACATTCATACATATCAAGGGGATTTGTGGATAAGTATAACCTACCCACCGAAGTTCTTAGAACACCTATGTTAGTAAGCTCACCAGGAGCGGAGTATATGGCTAGCCAAGGATGTTTTCAAGTGCCATTAAGTATAGGTAGGCATGTGTTTCCCTCAATTTGATAATATTGGAATCACAAGGTTTGGATGTAATTCTGGGTATGGATTGGTTGTCGATGTATGGAGGAAACATCGATTGCGCCAGTAAGTCGATCTTGCTTACCACCCCAAAAGGAAGAAGGATCAAGTATGTATCCCGGCATGTGCCGAAGAGGACTCAAGTAAATTGCTTAACAGGAGTTGTGCAGGAGGAAGTACCAGTGGTGAAAGATTTCCCTGATGTATTTCCAAAAGAATTGCCAGGCATGCCACCGGATAGAGATATTGAGTTTTTGATTGAGCTTTTGCCAGGCACAGGGCCAGTATCAAAGAGACCATATAGGATGCCCGCAAAAGATTTGGTGGAGATTAAGAAGCAGATTAAGGAGTTACTGGATAAAGGATATATTCGCCTTGGGGATCGCTATTACTTCTAGTGGAGAAGAAGGATGGATCGTTAAGGATGGTTGTTGATTATCGAGGATTGAATGAAGTAACCATCAAGAACAAGTACCCACTACCAATGATCAATGATCTGTTTGATCGATTGCAAGGACCTAAGGTATTTTCCAAGATCGATCTGCGATCAGGATACCATCAGTTGAAGATTCGAGAATAGGATATACCTAAGACGGCTTTTACCACCAGGTATGGGCTGTACGAGTATACCGTTATGTCATTTGGTCTGACTAACGCACCTGCATATTTTATGAACATGATGAACAAAGTGTTTATGGAGTTCTTGGATAAGTTCGTTGTAGTGTTCATTGATGATATCCTGGTTTACTCGAAAAATGAAGAGGAGCATAAGGAGCATTTGCGTTTGGTACTCCGAAAGCTCAGAGAACATCAATTATATGCCAAATTTAGCAAATGTGAGTTTTGGTTGAAATAAGTTGGATTTCTCGAACACGTTATATCCGGAGAAGGTATAGGAGTAGATCCCACTAAAGTTGATACTGTGACCAATTGGGAAGCCCCAACAACAGTTGGAGAGATCCAGAGTTTTCTTGGACTCACAGGATACTACCAGAGGTTTATTGAGAATTTCTCAAAGATTGCGAAGCCTATGATGGAGTTGTTGAAGAAGGATACCAAGTTCAAATGGACTGAAGAATGTGAGGCTAGTTTCCAGGAGTTGAAGAAACGTTTGGTTACCTCACCAGTGTTGATTTTATCGGATCAGACCAAGGATTATGAGGTGTATTGTGACGCTTCACGTCGAGGACTTGGAGCGGTGCTGATGTAGGAAGGAAGAGTTGTTTCATATGCCTCACGACAGCTTAAGCCCCATGAGTTGAACTATGCTACACATGATTTGGAGTTAGCAGCCTTAGTGCATGCATTGAAGACTTGGAGACATTTTCTGGTTGGAAACCATTGTGAGGTGTACACGGATCACAAGAGTTTGAAGTATGTTTTCACATAGAAGGAGTTGAACCTTAGACAAAGGAGATGGTTGGAGCTCATCAAGGATTATGATATGAAATTGCATTATCACCCTGGAAAGGCTAACGTAGTAGCTGACGCGTTGAGCCGTAAGAGCCATGTCAACACCCTAATGACGGGAGATTTACCAAGGGAGTTAGCCAAAAATCTTTGTGACCTATGTTTGGAGATAGTCCCGAGAGGCTATGTAGCAGCTTTGGAGATTCAGTCTACTTTGATGGATATGATCAGAGAAGCTCAAAAGACTGACAAGGAGATTGCTTCTATTAAAGAGAAAATGAGCAAAGGAAAAGCTAAGGGATTTCGTGAGGATGAGCACGATACCTTATGGTTTGAAGACCGTGTCTATGTACCAAATGATTCGGAGATCAGGAAGTTAATTTTACAAGAGGCCCATGATTCACCGTATTCAATTCACCCAGGAAATACCAAGATGTATTTGGATCTAAAGGATATTTTGTGGTGGACCAGAATGAACAAGGATATTGCAGAGTATCTAACAATTTGTGATGTATGTCAGAGAGTAAAGGTAGAGCATCAGAAGCCAGCTGGATTGCTACAACCATTGCCGATACCCGAATGGAAGTGGGATAAGCTAGGCATGGATTTTATTATAGGATTGCCCAGAACACGTTCAGGCTATGACTCGATATGGGTTGTAGTCGATCATTTGACAAAGGTAGCTCATTTTATTCCAGTGAAGACTACCTATACCAGTGCAAAGTTGGCAAAGATATACATGACTAGAATCGTTTGTCTGCATGGAGTTCCAAGGAGCATAGTATCAGATAGAGGAACCCAATTTACCTCAAAGTTCTAGAATCAGTTGCATGAAACTTTGGGTACCAGACTGGAGTATAGCACAGTTTTCCATCCACATAAAGATGGACAAACCGAGAGAGTCAATCAGATTTTGGAGGATATGCTAAGAGCTTGTGCGCTAGATTACGGATCTAGTTGGCACGAGAATTTGTCGGCAGAGTTCTCTTACAACAACAGCTATCAAACTAGTTTGAAGATGGCCCCTTTTGAAGCCTTGTACGGAAGGAGGTGCATGACCCCATTGTCTTGGGATGAAGTTGGAGACCGCCAGTTTTTTGGACTAGATCTGATAAAGGAGTCTGAACAGAAAGTGAAATTGATTCGCGATAGGCTCAAGGTAGCTCAATCCAGGCAGAAGAGTTATGCAGATTCTAAACGCAAGGAGACAGTTTACGAAGTCGGAGACCGAGTTTATCTTCGAGTATCACCACTTCGAGGAGTTAAGCGTTTTGGAGTTAAGGGAAAGTTAGCGCCACGTTTTGTAGGCCCATGCAAAGTTTTGGAGCGTATGGGAGAAGTAGCGTATAAGTTGGCATTGCCCGAAGGATTGTCAGGAGTACACGACGTGTTCCACGTATCACAGTTGAAGAAGTGCCACGCATAGATGGCTGATATACCGCTGAGACATACAGTACCACTGGAAGCAATTCAGTTGGACAGTGATTTGACCTATGAGGAGAAACCAGTCAAGATTTTAGGGTATGCCAGTTGAGTCACCTGCAGCAAGGTTATCAAGTTTTGCAAGGTTCAGTGGAGCCACCACACGGAGGATGAAGCCACCTGGGAACGAGAGGAAGATTTGCTGAAGGACCACCCTCACCTATTTTCTAGCCAACCCGAATCTCGAGGGCGAGATTCATCTTAAGGGGGGTAGGTTTGTAACATCCCAAATTTTCAATTTGGAATGTTATACACTAGATCATCATTTGCATATCATATTTTGTTGCATTCTGGTTGATCCTAGAAATTTTACGCAACTCAAGGACCCTTGGAGAGAGTTGGGGATTTCGTTATTTCATATTTGAGTTTTCTCAAATTTTGAAAATAGAATCATTTGATTTTATTTATTTTATCTTCAATTATTTCTATTACAAAAATGTGAGACAGGGAATAAAATGACTTTCCCAAAATAAAGAAATATTGAGGATTTAATAAAAAAAATCAAATAAGCTTTTTTTGGTTTTATTTGCTATTTTATTGGTATTAGGGAAAATGCGTGTTTTTCAAAATTGCATTTAGGCCCCAAATAAATGTTCATCCTGTGCGGCTTAATTTCAGAAGCCAGGGAAATTTTATTTCGGGATTTTTGGAGTCCGTTTAGTATTCATTTTGTTTTTTTCCGAGTGTAATTGTTTAAAAAAACAAAAAAAACAAACCGACCTAACTGGGCCGTGTCCGACTAGGACACTTGGCCCGGCCGGCCTTTAAAGCTGCGAGGGCCCGAGCCGCAACCAGCCGCCCCGAGCCCCCGAAACCCTAGCCATGGCCGCCCTAGCCCACGTCGCCGCGCCGCCACCGCTGCCTCGCCGCGCCGCCCCGCCGCTCGCCGTGCCGCCTCGTCGCCGCCGCCGCCGGATCCGCCGCTGCGGAGGTAGATCTCGCCGCCGTTTTTTTAAAAAAACCGTTCGGCTTTTCCGTCGGTTTTGTTCGGTTTTGTTTTAGTTTTGGTTTGTTTAAATAGATCGGGTTTTCCGGTTTATTTATTTAGCGAACGTTCGCCAGTTCGTTCCTTTCAATGAACGTTCGTCGTTTTTGCTTTTTCTCGGATTAAACCTGCGATTTTTCTGATCGTGATTCCTGGTCTGATTTTCGTTTTAGTCTAACTTTTCGCTCATTTATCGGAATCAGGCGATTCAAGCGCCTGGAGTTTCATCTCGAAACCCTCTTTCCGTTTAACCAACTCAAACTAGTTTTTGCCACTATCAAAATTGCCCTAGATCCAAAATAGTAAATGAAGCCAGTTTCTTTTGCCATTTGTCTTTCGATGCTTCGTTCGATTTGATTCTTTTTGCCAACCAGAGTTCTTAAGTTGAACTTTCTGGTTAGATCTCTTATTTGAGTTTTACCTGTGCATTAGTTGAGTACTTATTGTATGCTTGTTTGTTTGCGATAGAGTACCCAGAGTGCGCCGCTTGCTACTTCGAATCGCTAGGTTTCCCGGATCATCAGCAAGGCAAGTAACACTTTGATCATGTTTTCCCACTACCCAGTTTTATTGCATTAGATCAATCCTCACACATTGCATGATTAGGATATAACTAAATTGTGGGTTTGGGAAGTAGTTGAGGTAGGACCTATTACCTGTTATTATCAAACCTTCGGGAGTTACTTCTACGTTTGCTTATTATGCCATGCTATGCTAGTAGACGTGGATTGGGTGAGTGTATCCATGAAAGATGTGAGATTGTTAATTAATGGTTTATTTAAGGTGGCAACTTAAATACACATCTGGGTGGATTGAGGCACCTGGGTATTCCAGTGATTGCCTGTTTTCTTTTGGACCGCCACCCAGGCTCAAAGGGATCATGAGATTATTCATGCTAGAAACTTCCGTGTGCAGCCACAAGCTATTATGGGCTCTATCATAGTTGATTAAGTTGTGCGAACTCTTACAGTGGTAGACTAGCAGATGTATGAGAAAGTAGGTGTAACGGTCTACCCGATCGTAAGGTGCTAGCGCTTCTGAAAGACTATGTCTCGGTCATCCGTTTCTCAAACACCATGTAGTGCGAGAAACCAAACAGAGGCGATTGAGTCTTGTGGGGAAAAGTGCGCAAACCTCTGCAGAGTGTATAAACTAATCATGATTAGCCGTATCCCCGGTTATGGACATCTTGAGTATCTAGTACCTGGATTATCATGTGAATCTCAACATGTTACTCTAAAATTAATTTTGTTGGGTTTTGTTTAATGATGATGCTTAATTGGGATTGAGAATGCTGTCAACCATTCTCAATGTTTAACAACTACCATGATAGTTAAATAAAAGTTATTCCTTTGCAGTACAGAAAAATTGGCTTTATGCAAAACTGTAACCATAGAGCTTTCCACCAGCCAAATATGCATATAGAATAGCCTATTTCATTACTCTCTATGTGTTACTTTGAAAGCATATTCCATGTGCTGACCCGCTTCGGGCTGCAACGTTAATGTTGCAGACTTTTCAGACGGCGATTAAGGTGCTTTTAGGTTGTGGTTCTATACTCAGTGATGTCGTTGGAGTTGATGGACTCACTTATCTTCCAAGCCTTCCGCTGTTATCATTATTAGATGGCCTTAAGCCATATTTATTGTAATAAGTTCTCTTTTGAGACATTCGATGTAATAAGTGTGTGATTGCTACTCTGTTATAAATCCTTCAAGTACTGTGTGGTGTTAGCATTACTGATCCAGGGATGACACCTGAGCACAGAGATTGGACCGTTTGAGGTCTGGTCGCTGCACCTCCATGGCATGGGAGGGGCGAGAGCCCCTCCGAGATTGGATCTGTCTCTCTCTGTTTCCGCATTCTCAGATTCTGCCCTTTCACCGTTTCTTATATTCCCGGAGATCCGTAACACCGATTGGGCTGAAATTTTAACGCGATATCTATCCGGATATTAGCTTTCTTGCGGCGAAAGAAGGGCATCAACCGCCTTACAGGGTGGCCACGAGGGCCCAGGGCGCGCCCCCTGCCTAGTGGCCCCCTCGGGCATCGTCTCACGTTGATTTTTCTTCCCAAAAATCACATATATTCCAAAAAATCTCCGTCAGTTTTTATCCCGTTTGGACTCTGTTTGATATGGATTTACTACAAAACAAAAAACATGCAACAAACAGGAACTGGCATTGGGCACTGGATCAATATGTTAGTCCCAAAAATAGTACAAAAAGTTGTGAAAAGTATATGAAAGTTGTAGAATATTGGCATGGAACAATCAAAAATTATAGATACGACAGAGACGTATCAGCATCCCCAAGCTTAATTCCTGCTCGTCCTCGAGTAGGTAAATGATAAAAATGATAATTTTTGATGTGGAATGCTACTTAGCATAATCTTGATAATGTAATCTAATCTTGGCATGAATATTAAGACACGAGTGATTCAAAGCAATAGCCTATCATTTGACATTAAGATAATAATACTTCAAGCATACTAATAAAGCAATCATGTATTTTCAAAATAACATGGCCAAAGAAAGTTATCCCTACAAAATCATATAGTCTGGCTATGCTCCATCTTCACCACACAAAATATTCAAATCATGCACAACCCCGATGACAAGCCAAGCAATTGTTTCATACTTTTGATGTTCTCAAACCTTTTCAACCTTCACGCAATACATGAGCGTGAGCCATGGATATAACACTATAGGTGGAATCGAATATGATGATGGAGGTTGTGTGGAGAAGACAAAAAAGGAGAAAGTCTCACATTGACGTGGCTAATCAACGGGCTATGGAGATGCCCATCAATTTGATGTCAATGCGAGGAGTAGGGATTTCCATGCAATGGATGCACTAGAGCTATAAGTGTATGAAAGCTCAAACTAAAACTAAGTGGGTGTGCATCCAACTTGCTTACTCATGAAGACCTCATGCATTTGAGGAAGCCCATCATCAGAATAAACAAGCCAAGTTCTACAATGAAAATTCCCACTAGTATATGAAAGTGATAACTCAAGAGACTCTCTATATGAAGAACATGGTGCTACTCTGAAGCACAAGCGTGGTAAAAGGATGGTAACATTGTCCCTTCTCTCTTTTTCTCTCATTTTTTTATCTTTTTATTTTTTATCTCTTTTTTGGTGGGCTTCTTTGGCCTCTTTTATTTTTTTGTAAAGTTCGGAGACTCATCCCAACTTGTGAGGGAATCATAGCTTCCATCATCCTTTCCTCACATGGGACAATGCTCTAATAATGATGATCATCACACTTTTATTTACGTACAACTCAATATTACAACTCGATACTTAGAACAAAATATGACTCTATATGAATGCCTCCGGCGGTGTACCAGGATGTGCAATGATCTAGCGTAGCAATGACATCAAAAACGGACAAGCCATGAAAACATTGTGCTAGCTAACTTACGATCATGCAAAGAAATATGACAATAAATGCTCAAGTAATGTATATGATGATGATGGAAGTTGCATGGCAATATATCTCGGAATGGCTATGGAAATGCCATGATAGGTAGGTATGGTGGCTGTTTTGAGAAAGATATAAGGAGGTTTATGTGTGATAGAGCGTATCGTATCACGGGGTTTGGATGCACCGGCGAAGTTTGCACCAACTCTTGAGGTGAGAAAGGGCAATGCACGGTACTGAAGAGGCTAGCAATGATGGAAGGGTGGGAGTGTGTATAATCCATGGACTCAACATTAGTCATAAAGAACTCACATACTTATTGCAAAAATCTATTAGTCATCGAAACAAAGTACTACGCGCATGCTCCTAGGGGGGGGGGGGGTAGATTGGTAGGAAAAGACCATCGCTCGTCCGCGACCGTCACTCATAAGGAAGACAATCAATAAATACCTCATGCTCCAACTTCGTTACATAACAGTTCACCATACGTGCATGCTACGGGAATCACAAACTTCAACACAAGTATTTCGACAATCCACAACTACCCACTAGCTGACTCTA
>NC_041384.1:503718150-503895916 GCF_002162155.2 Triticum dicoccoides
CGAAGTTTGCACCAACTCTTGAGGTGAGAAAGGGCAATGCACGGTACTGAAGAGGCTAGCAATGATGGAAGGGTGGGAGTGTGTATAATCCATGGACTCAACATTAGTCATAAAGAACTCACATACTTATTGCAAAAATCTATTAGTCATCGAAACAAAGTACTACGCGCATGCTCCTAGGGGGGGGGGGGTAGATTGGTAGGAAAAGACCATCGCTCGTCCGCGACCGTCACTCATAAGGAAGACAATCAATAAATACCTCATGCTCCAACTTCGTTACATAACAGTTCACCATACGTGCATGCTACGGGAATCACAAACTTCAACACAAGTATTTCGACAATCCACAACTACCCACTAGCTGACTCTAATATCACCATCTTTATATCGCAAAACTATTGCAAGGAATCAAACATATCATATTCAGTGATCTACAAGTATTATGTAGGATTTTATGACTAACCATGTGAATGACCAATTCCTGTCATCTCTCTAAATAGATATAAGTGAAGCAAGAGAGTTTAATTCTTTCTACAAAAGATATGCCCATGCTCTAACAAATATAAGTGAAGTCTCCATGAATATTAACTTGGGGTGCCTCGGGCATTCCCAAGCTTGATCTCTTGCCTCTCTTCCTTCTTCTCACATCGAGACTGATACATTTTCGTCGTATCTATAATTTTTGATTGTTCCATGCCAATATTATACAACTTTCATATACCTTTGGCAACTTTTTATACTATTTTTGGGACTAACATATTGATCCAGTGCCCAGTGCTAGTTCCTGTTTGTTGCATGTTTTTTTCGCAGAATATCCATATCAAACAGAGTCCAAACGGAATAAAAACTGACAGAGATTTTTTTGGAATATATATGATTTTCGGGAAGGAAAAACCACGCGAGACGATGCTCGAGGGGCCCACGAGGCAGGGGGGCAGGCGCGCCCCTGACCCTCGTGACCACCCTGTAAGGCGGTTGATGTCCCTCTTTCACCGCAAGAAAGCTAATATCCGGATGGAGATTGTCGTGGAATTGTCACGACATATGTTCTAGGGTAAGGACTTAGTTGTGAGGCCAATGCATCTATGTAGTAGCTTGAGAGGGGTTGAGCGGAATCGAGAGACGCAACACAAGACAAGGGTTTAGACAGCTTCGGGCCCCGGGAAACATCATCCGTAACAACCATACATGCTGTTTGAGGCTAGATCTCATTATGATCACGAGAGAGTCGCCGATAAACCGGCTCTTTGTGTCTAGCCCTAGAGATTGTTTCTTCTTGCTTCTGTCTTTCTTTGGGGAGCCCTGCCCCTCCTTATATATGTTAAAGGGGCGGGTTACATGTGGAGTCCTATTAGGATTAGGACTACTCTATCTCTAATACAAACCGGATACAAGTCCAGGTCTTAACTCCTTGTAAGACAAATATTCCTCACGCCTTTCCTCTTAAACCGGCCCACCATGAGCCGGCCTTCTGGGCCTTGGGCCTTGTCACTGTCTGTCCCGCCCGTTGGGTTACCAGTGAATCATAATGTTCAGTCAGGTTGCTTGTAAACTGTCTGGTCTGTGCGGGTCGCCGGTGAATCGCCAAGTGTCAGCGGGGTCTCAAATAAACCGCCAAGTCCGGCCGGGTTATACTTCCGGCTGGTTTACGCCACGGGGTATATCCCCGACATTAGCCCCCAGTTTAATTTGGATTTATCCATGTTAAACTGATCATGTAAAATAAACACAAGAACAAACTTGACAGATTATGCTCCAGGTTAATAATTCTTGTAAACCGGCACATGATCATCCTTAATTCCTTGTCATTTCCTTCTTTTAGAAAATCCAGGTCAATAAGCCAGCTTCATACTCAATTTGCTGACATTGGTTTCTCATAGAGAAATATTGTGAAGAATAATCCACTTGAGTCGGCTTCCAAAGCGCCGGGTTAAGAAACATTGGTCTTCAAATATTCAACTAATATTCAGTCGGCTTGAAAATATAGAACTTGCCAATCTATGATTTCCAAAATCATCGAGTTATAAAAACTGATAATTCCGGGTCATGATTGTTGCCAGCACCGGTTCATGATTGTTGCCAACGCCGGTTCATAATTATTGATGACACCGGGTTACAGCCACAGGGTCATAATGATTGGTGACGCCGGGTTAAACTGGTTCTCTCAATCAGAGAATTTGAAAATATTTCTTCGATAATAATATAATACATGTAGCCCCCAAGTCTTAAGCAGGACAAAGTGATGGCTTAAGACTTGCCTCAATATAAATGTTGCAATTTTGAAGAAATCCAGATTATTCATCTCAGTCATCAGTCACAACTGAATTTTCCATATTATGTAGCCCACAAGTGCTGGGTTGTCATGCTTGCAGCAACCTGGGACTTGTCATTGCCTGATGCTCAAAAAACTTCAACCGGTATAGCCCCCAAGGGCCGGGTCTTTATGCAATAATGGGCAGGGACTTTATAAATATGATCATGCTTCATTGAAAATAACATCATATGATGTAACTCCACCATGGGGCTTGAACCCACGTCCACAAGGTTAAGAGCTTTGTGCTTTACCAACCTAGCAATGGACCCTTCAATAAGATGGAAGACTTGTGTACCTTGAATTGTTGATAGGAGCAATTGGTAGCCCCCAAGGGCCGGCTCATTATGATGTGATGAGTCGGGTCTTCAATAAGGCCAATAAAAATGACTTTGCATTAGCCCCCAAGTGTCATGGTGCATGCTTGCAGCGACTTGAGACTTGCATATTTTGATGTAATCTCAACTTTGAATAATGTAGCCCCCAAGTGCTGGGTCGTAAGCCTGCAGCGACTTGGGACTATTCCTTTGTAGAATAAATCATATCCATTGATAAATAATAACAATTGCGCTGAAGCAACTTTGAAAACCTTAATCATAATACTGGTTATTGATAACCATGATAATAATAAAAATCCAGCCATGTTTGGGTATTTGAAGATTTGAATAATACAATCCGGTTTAAAAACCTCAATCATTCAATATCATCATGAAAATCCAGTCAATTTTGGCTATGAAAGATATGAATACCTTACCTGTTGATAAGTAAATCCGGAGTTTACATACTCGGCGGCTCTTGGCCGATGGCGACTTAATGCACATTTGTAAGCCGGAATTTTTATAACCCGGCGGCTGATAGACTTTGAGAAAATCCAAAATGGATAACCCTTTTGAAGCATCAATTTTGATGATGAGCTTGAATTTATATGTCATAATTCTGCAAATCCTGCACAAAGTGTAAATAACATATGCCCTGGTGATTTAACGTTGAAAGCCAGGGTGGGTAGCCACCCGAATGCATTCTTATCCTACACACAAGCAGATCACAAGAATCCTTGGCGGTTTACCGCAGGGCGGGTCATAATGCCCATATAGATAGCCAGGGTTTATAACCAAAGCTGTAATTGAAGATAATCAAATATGACATAGATGATACCTGTGACATTGAATCACCTCGTTGGTTTAACCAATTCTTGTAGTGAGGGTGGTAACCCCAATCTTGAGTATTGAGATATCCTTCCTTAATTTGCCAGATTATGATAATAAACCATACTGGGATATAATAAGCACCAGATTTTCCTTATAACACTGGCGACTTGTTAGTCAAAACCAGACAGGGTTAATGAACGCCAAATTATAACTGATCATGTACTGACAACTTGTAGTTGAAAGCCAAGCCAAGTCAAGGACGCCGGTTTATTAGAAGATATTATGAACCTCAACAAAGGCGAAAAAACTTGGAAAATAGAACTCAAAAAGAACATGCGAGGATTTTTACGAGCTGCCAGGCTCCAAATCGAGGCTTTTCATGGGCTGCCAGGCCACTGAATTAACCATTTCACAAAGCCTCTTAAGATGGACCTCAATCTTAACCAATCACGTTTTAACTTTGACAAGTTCAGGGTCTATGAGATTGACTGTCAAACGTTCGTGGTTCGTACCAGGTTTACCTGGGCGGAGTGACTTACTTAAAGAAGGCAGATTAATCTGGGGTTTTAGGTGCGTACACCTGGCTTCCAAGCCTGGCTTGATAGCCTATTACAAGGGTGCAGACTCTTAGTTCGTTGCGAAGTAGAGAGCCCCCAAGTAACTTCCCTAGTGGCCTTACGCCGATCAAGAGGTGTAGCTATGGTTCGAATACGACCAAGCCCCCAAGTGATTTCCCTGGTGGCCTTACGCCGATCAAGAGGTGTGACTATGGTTCGAACATAGCCCCCAAGTGATATTATGAGTTATGCTCGAGGGATACCCATGTTTGAGTTGTGCTGTGCAACAGACTCTCTTTGGCCCCTTATGATAATATTGGCTTGATAGCCGGATTACCGAAGTAACCAGAGCTGTGCTCTTATGACAATATTGGCTTGATAGCCGGATCAATATGTAATCAGAACTCCGCTTTATAAACAGAAGCCCCCATGTGATCAATAATATGATAAGCCAATAAGGCAGGATAACCCATGTTTGAACCGCGCGTCATGGCAACAGGTCCTCTTCGGCAACCTTTAACTTTTTGCAAGAGATAAATTCTTCTTGAACTGGGATTTTGAACCGGATATTGAGAGCGTCAGAGCTTTGTGGGAGACATATTTCCCTTGAACCGAATTGTAAACTGGAATCTTCATTTTCAGCCAGAAATTTTCTGATGGCCTTTTAAACTCGAACTTGCGAGAACTTAATTCTTTTTGAACCGGAAAATTTTAAACCGGATTTGAGAGCTTCAATGAGACTGACTTCCCTTGAGACGGATTTTAAACCAGAATCCTTCTTGATGACCCGGACCTTCTTCATTAAGCCGGGATTTTGTAACTCTCATATACTTTCTAAGCTAGAAATTTTCTGACGGCCTTTAAATTTTCATCAATATAACAGTAGCCTCCAGAACCGGGTTATCTTTCCCTGCATCGTCCTAGGGTTTTTATATTTGCTGAAACTGGCAAGATTTGCCGAGTCATGTCATCGTAGCCCCTGAGTCTCAAGGTGACTCGAGGAGTTGGCTTTAAGATTCTCCATATTTGACCGTGATATAAACCGGCATAACTTGTATATCATTGATGTTGATAGCACGATGTGAATCCACAGAAGATTGAGGTGACTTTGGTGGGTTATAAATGATCCCATATGAGCCGTGTCAGCAACTCGGCCAATGGTTCCTTCCCACTGGCGATCTGAAGTTAACCAAACTGTAGTGACGGCAACTTGTGTGCCTGCCCATTGAGCCATCCAGTGCAAATGGCGGTTGATAGTATATAATAATTTGCCTCCAATTTGTTGAAAGAAAACCGGGCTACCCAAGCTGTGACTTGCTCATTCTCAATAAACAGCTCATGCAGACAGGTGCGGCCTGGTATGTTCATGTAGACCATGCCGCGAGAGACGGACAACAAAGACGACCGAAGCATCATAAGTAGCTCAGACAGATGAGTCGGCCGCATTTCACGACATTGCAAACTGGTGCGGACGGGGAAAATCGGCACCGGTGTTTTAAACCGACACGGACAGACGAGTTAATGTAGACCGGGTCCGCAGAGGCGGCGGCTTTGTGCACGTCCATTGAACAGCAATCAAACGCGATCCCGGCAAGTCGATGTAGACCAGGCCGCAAGGGCGGCGACTTGTGTGCATCCATTCATCATGTAATATGTCTCAGACTATCGCTAGGCGGAATATTATCCACCCGTGCTCCATACCCGTGGTATAAACCACATTTGTAATGAATAATGATCCTGATTCGTTTAGGCCGGAAATAACCCGCCATGAAGTTGATGATCACTAGGTGAAATTGAAATCACTCACGGGTGAGTCAGCCGCGGGAGCAGACAGATGAGTCGGCCCGGTGTTGTAAACCGATGCGGACGAGCAAGTTGTCCTCCGCGTTGTAAACCGGTGCAGACGCGTGAACCGGCCGTGAGGGCGGACGGACGAGTCGATCGCACGTGCGGTAAACCGCACGGACGGGCGGTTCGGCCTCGTCACATAGATATAAAATGGGCCGCAGTCGCGTATGTTGATGTAGCGGGGGTGACGACCTGTGTAGCACAGCATGGACAAGCGCTAGTGCAAAAATAATACTGGTGCGCGCCCCTTATGCGATACCATTGTAATAAACAATAATCCTGCGAAAAAGTATCACAGACCAGAGTGATTGTTTTTCAATAAAAACAATATGCACTAAAAATAGATAGACTAGATAGCACCTGATGTTTATTTGTCGGATGAACATGGATACTGGGATCAAAACATATCAAATGTCTGATGTCTCCACGTGACCTTCTCCTCTTGTCTTAATCACTCATGGAGGACCTGATTGAAGTGCCAGCATGTGCACGTACTGCTCTTTAACAATGGCGTACAAACCCCAGCCTCGTGAGTGGAGCACCCAAAACGCCTGCAGCCTCTGCACGCCGTGCTGCTTTTTTTCAAACTATGCACGTGGCAGCAATTACACAGCAACAGGCAACTTGCCAGTTTGAGGCACACCATCAGCTGAAGAAGGGTTGGAGTCGAGGGCGACTCGGAACAGGCTGGCTCGGGGTGAGTCGGCGAAGTAGGGGCGGTTTGAAGCAAGGCGGCCATGACCGGCTCTCAGAGGAGACAAGCAGTGGCAGCACCCTACGATGGTGAGGCCGTGCAGCGAGGGTGGCTCGGGGCGGAGCCTGCAGAGATCGGCGGGCCAGAGACGGGACGGTGCGTTGAGCCGGCGAGGCGAAAACCGAATCCATGTCCTACGTCCTCCCCGACCGTGTCCGTACTAAGAGTAGTACCTTGGAACCATCAATAGTTCCTCTTTTCCTTTTTTCTTTTGAACCTGAATCCCGTAGAAAGTTCTCTAAATCCAAATCAATGTTGGGGGTTGCCTTTTATATTTAATCCTTCCTTGGAGTCCGTGCGTGTGTAGTGGTTGTACTAATTGAGGGGTCTTTCACGTGGAACAACTTGGAAATCCATCAGGCTTTGGGTTTCAGGTTGATTAGCAGAAACTTTGACTCATGTAGATCGATCTGGCGATCTCACGTGGCCGCAAGCAGCTCTCTTAATAACCGTTTGTACTGGCAGATGACACATGACGCCTGTCGGCCATCTCTAATCACTTTGGATTTGGACGATAGTACGTGGAGCAGTGATGGTGACTCGCAAATTCCTCAAGTTTAGATTGACTTGGACAAGAATTGATTTGATGCACATATTTCCATCGACAGAACCTGCCAGTTTTAAGAGTTCGCACGAGACGGCGGTTTATCTTTGGCGAGACCGATTTCCTGCCTGTCTCGGTGGCTTGGGGGCGCGGCGTGACGCAACCCTCAACTTCCATGCTTCATCTTCTATACGCTACTGCTGAAAACTTCTTTAATCCTGACTGTTGAACTTCGTAGTTGACGTGCATTCTTCCATGCCAGCTCTTCCTGATCCGGCAGGTCATAACTTCTCGATCCCTGAGGGATCCCTTCAAGAACTCAACACCACCGTGCGCAGGACCCACGGTGGACGCCAACTGTCGTGGAATTGTCACGGCAGATGTCCTAGGGTAAGGACTTAGTCGTGAGGCCAATGCATCTATGTAGTAGCTTGAGAGGGGTTGAGCGGAATCGAGAGACGCAACACAAGACAAGGGTTTAGACAGCTTCCGGCCCCGGGAAACATCATCCAGTAACAACCCTACATGATGTTTGAGGCTAGATCTCATTATGATCACGAGAGAGTCGTCGGTAAACCGCTCTTTGTGTCTAGCCCTAGAGATTGTTTCTTCTTGCTTCTGTCTTTCTTTGGGGAGCCCTGCCCCTCCTTATATATGTTGAAGGGGCGGGTTACATGTGGAGTCCTATTAGGATTAGGACTAGTCTATCTCTAATACAAACCGGATACAAGTCCAAGTCTTAACTCCTTGTAAGACTAATATTCCTCACGCCTTTCTTCTTAAACCAGCCCACCATGAGCCGACCTTCTGGGCCTTGGGCCTTGTCACTGTCTGTCCCGCCCGCCGGGTTACCAGTGAATCATAATGTTCAGTCAGGTTGCTTGTAAACCGTATGGTCTGTGTGGGTCGCCGGTGAATCGCCAAGTGTCAGCAGGGTCTCAAATAAACCGCCAAGTACGGCCGGGTTATACTTCCGGCCGGTTTACGCCACGGGGTATATCCCCGTCAGAGATCATGTTAAAATTTCAGCCAATCGGAGTTACGGATCTCCGGGAATATAAGAAATGGTGAAAGGGTAGAATCTGAGAACGCAGAAACAGAGAGAGACAGAGAGACAGATCCAATCTAGGAGGGGCTCTCGCCCCTCCCATGCCATGGGGTCCATGGACCAGAGGGGAAACCCTTCTCCCATCTAGGGAGGAGGTCAAGGAAAAAGAAGAAGAAGGAGGGGGCTCTCTTTCCCTCGCTTCCGGTGGCACCGGAGTGCCACCGGGGGCCATCATCATCACCGCAATCTTCACCAACAACTTCACCGCCATCATCACCAACTCTTCCCCCCTCTATGTAGCGGTGTAACCTCTCTCTTACCCGCTGTAATATCTACTTAAACATGGTGCTAAACACTATATATTATTTCCCAATGATGTATGGCTATCCTATGGTGTTTGAGTAGATCCATTTTGTCCTACGGGCTATTTGATGATCAAGATTGGTTTGAGTTGCATGTTTTATTATTGGTGATGTCCTATGGTGCTCTCCGTGTCGTGCAAGCGTGAGGGATCCCCACTGTAGGGTGTTGCAATACATTCATGATTCGCTTATAGTGGGTTGCGTGAGTGACTGAAACACAAACCCGAGTAAGTAGGTTGTTGCGTATGGGATAAAGAGGACTTGATGCTTTAATGCTATGGTTGGGTTTTACCTTAATGATCTTTAGTAGTTGTGGATGCTTGCTAGAGTTCCAATCATAAGTGCATATGCTCCAAGTAGAGAAAGTATGTTAGCTTATGCCTCTCCCTCATATAAAATTGCAATAATGATTACCAGTCTAGTTATCGATTGCCTAGGGACAAATAACTTTCTCATAACAAAAAGCTCTTTACTAAACCTAACTTAGTTGTGTCCTTATCTAAACCGCCCCTACTTTTTATTTACATGCTCTTTATTATCTTGCAAACCTATCCAACAACACCTACAAAGTACTTCTAGTTTCATACTTGTTCTAGCTAAAGCGAACGTCAAGCATGCATAGAGTTGTATCGGTGGTCGATAGAACTTGACGGAATATTTGTTCTGCCTTTAGCTCCTCGTTGGGTTCGACACTCTTACTTATCGAAAACTGTTGCGATCCCCTATACTTGTGGGTTATCAAGACATTTTTCTGGCGCCGTTGCCGGTGAGCAATAGCGTGGGTGAATATTCTCATGTGTGCTTGTTTGCTTTATCACTAAGTAATTTTAATTTGTTGTTCTTAGTTGTTTTCTATCTTTAGTTATGGGTGGGAAACGCAAAATACCAAAAAACATAGTTGTACCTACTAAACCAATGGTTGAAGAACCACTCAAAATCTATCACACTGCTGAAGCTTATTACTTGGATCATCTTCGATCCCTATGTGCTCGTGCTGAAACCCCAACTAGCTTAGTTGAGGCCAAATCTTTAGATGAGCATGCTTGTTATGTGCGACACCGAATATCTGAAAAAGGGAAAATTTTACTGGGTCAAATTCATCGTTCGTAATGCTATGCTTGGAATTTATGCGAAATATATGATATTACTTGTTGTTCTGAAAACCCTAAGAAACACCTTCCCTACCAATGTGAGTTTAGTGATAATGGAATCGTATATTCGTATGCTAAGGGTGTTTATAGTTACTATGATATTCAACAAATTGAAGAATTTGTTGCTTCTAAGGGTGCTTATGAAATTGCTTCTTTGATTGAAACATATGATGCTACTCTTTACAAATCTGAAAATTTTGACATACTTAAATATTGCTATGATAATTATGCTTCTAATGCCTATGTTGAACCATATATTGAGGACTACCCCGCTGTCCAAGAAGAGAATAATATTTTGCAGGAGTCTATGGAAGAAGAAGTTGATGAAACTGTGAGCTCATTGGATGAAAAAGATGATGAGGAGAGCGAAGAACAAAAGGAGGAAGAGCGGATTAGCTACCCATGCCCACCTTCTAATGAGAGTAACTCTTCAACTCATACATTGTTTAATTTACCTTCGTGCTTACCGAAGGATGATTTCTACGATGATTGTTATGATCACGTTGATTCTTTTGAAATATCCCTTTTTGATGATGCTTGCTATGCTTGTGGCCAAGATGCCAATATGAATTATGCTTATGGAGATGAACTTTCTATAGTTCCTTATGTCAAACATGAAATTGTTGCTATTGCACCCACACATGATAGTCCCATTATCTTTTTGAATTCTCCCAACTACACTATATCGGAGAAGTTTGCCTTTATTAAGGATTATATTGATGGGTTGCCTTTTACCGTTACACATGACGATTTTGATGAATATAATATGCATGTGCTTGCTGCTCCTACTTGCAATTATTATGAGAGAGGAACTATATCTCCACCTCTATGTTTCCAATACGATAAAATTGCAAGAAACTGTTTATACTATGCATTGGCCTTTACTATGTGTGCATGAATTGTTATTTTATGACATGCCGATGCATAGGAAGAGAGTTAGACTTCGTCATTACATGCACTACAAAAAAATACACTTCCGTGATGATACGTTTTTGTCACAGTCGGTCGCTTTTTTTGTCATGCATGTACATCCATGACAAATTTATGACAGAATCAAGATAGTCATACCTGTGCTGTCGTAGAAGTGTTCCATGACATTACCCAAATTATCATCATGGAAGTGTCCACTTCCATGACGATAAATCGCGCGTCACAGAAGTGCTTTCGTCAAGGGTGACCGACACGTGGCATCCACTGTAACGGAACACCGTTATGCTATCGGGTCGGGTTTTGGATCCGATAACCCGTTAATAGCCCCGGCCAATGGGGATTTTCCACGTGTAAAATCATCATTGGCTAGAGGAAACACGTGTCGGGCAGATGTCATCCACTCACTGGACAGAAGGCGCCTATGATACGTCGACACGTGGCATGACCCAACAAGTTTAAATGGGTCGGCCCAACTAGAGGCCCACAAGATTTTGTGGACCATAATGGGCCGGCCCAGCTAAAGGCCCATGAAATTTTGCGGACCATAATGGGCTGGCCCAGCTAAAGGCCCACAAGATTTTGCGGGTCATAATGGGCCGGCCCAGGTAAAGGTGTAACGCCCTCGATGTGGCTATATCTCCCACGTGTCGAAGCACGACTTAGAGGCATAACCACATTGAAAGCAATGTCGCAAGTGAGGTAATCTTCACACAACCCATGTAATACATAAGGGAAAGAGATACATAGTTGGCTTACAATCGCCACTTCACACAATACATGAATACAACATTACAACAATCAAATACAATCAAGGTCCGACTATGGAACCAAAATAAAAGAAGAACCCCAAATGCGACAAGGTCCCCGATCGACCCCAACTGGGCTCCACTACTGATCAACTAGAACGAAACAACACAAAGGACAAGATCTTCATCGAGCTCCTCCTTGAGCTTGGTTGCATCCTCTGCTCGGTAACATCGACACCTGCAAACTGGTTTTGGAAGTATCTGTGAGCCACGGGGAATCAGCAATCTCGCACCCTCGCGATCAAGACTATTTAAGCTTATAGGAAGGGTAAAAGGTATGAGGTGGAGCTGCGGCAAGCGACTAGCATATATGGTGGCTAACATACGCAAAAGAGAGGGACAAGAGAAGGCAAAGCACGGTCGATAAAAGTATGATCAAGTAGTGATCCTAGAACAACCTATATCAAGCATAACTCCAACACCGTGTTCACTTCCCGGACTCCGCCGAGAAGAGACCATCACGGTTACACACGCGGTTGATGTATTTTAATTGAGGTCAACTTCAGGTTTTCTACAACCGGACGTTAACAAATTCCTAACTGCCCATAACCGTGGGCACGGCTTTCGAAAGTTCAAATCCCTGCATGGGTGTCCCAACTTAGCCCATCACAAGCTCTCATGGTCAACGAAGGATATTCCTTCTAGCGGGAAGACCCGATCAGACTCGGAATCCCGGTTACAAGACATTTCGACAAGTTAAAACAAGACCAACAAAGCCGCCCGATGCGCCGACAAATCCCGATAGGAGCTGCACATATGTCGTTCTCAGGGCACACCGGATAGGTCAAGCTACGAGTAAAACCAACCCTCGAGTTGCCCCGAGGTGGCCCCGCAGGCTGCCCGTTTCGGACCAACACTCAGAGGAGCACTAGCCCGGGGGGGTTTAAAATAAAGATGACCCTTGAGTCTGCAGAACCCAAGGGAAAAAGAGGCTAGGTGGCGAATGGTAAAACCAATGTTGGGCCTTGCTGGAGGAGTTTTATTCAAGGCGAACTATCAAGGGGTTCCCATTATAACCCAACCGCGTAAGGAACGCAAAATCCGGGAACATAACACCGATATGACGGAAACTAGGGCGGCAAGAGTGGAACAAAACACCAGGCATAAGGCCGAGCCTTCCACCCTTTACCAAGTATATAGATGCATTAATTAAATAAGAGATATTGTGATATCCCAACAAGTAAACATGTTCCAACAAGGAACAACATCTCCATGTTCCAACAAGGAACAAACTTCAATCTTCACCTGCAACTAACAACGCTATAAGAGGGGCTGAGCAAAGCGGTAACATAGCCAAACAACGGTTTGCTAGAACAAGGTTGGTTAGAGGCTTGGTTCAACAATATGGGAGGCATGATAAGCAAGTGGTAGGTATCACAGCAGGGGCATAGCAAAAGAGCGAGCAACTAGCAAGCAAAGATGGAAGTGATTTCGAGGGTATGGTCATCTTGCCTGAGATCCCGCAAGGAAGAAGAACAAGTCCATGAAGAAGACAAACGGACGTAGTCAACCGATCCTCACAACTCTAGAACTGAACCAAAGCTCACGAGAAAGGCAACCCGGAAAGAAGCAAACAACATAGTAAACAACCAACACATGAACATGGTATGATATGCGGGATGCGGTATGCGATGCATATGCATGATTTGACAAGGAATGATTGAACCTGACCTCAACTTGGAAATACAAGAGTGCCACTGGAAAGGGGGGATGATTTCGGTTGAAATCGATATAAAGAGCACCAGAATCGGATGCACGGATTGGAAATGGCAAGCAAAACAAATATGGCACCGGTCTGCGATAAATAGCAAGTAGCCATAAATGCATCAAGATAATTATGCTACAGCACTCAAACATGGCAACAAAATACATGACAGGGATCCACTCATAATGCTTAACAAAATATGAACATTGAGCTACGGCCAATTCATCCATTAACGGGTTCAAAGAAGCATGGCAAAAGTGCAATTGATAAACAGATTTCAGACTTAGTGAAATTAACACAAGCCTGGAATTTCAGATCAGGTAGCACACTTTGGAGCATGAAAACTATATGCTGCAGGAACTTAACATGGCAAAGCAGAGCATGGCATGGGGATACTCAAAGAGCTTAACAAAAGTCCCTTAGTGACCTTGAGCAAAAAGGGATCAGAAAATACAATTGCAAGCATGTGAACATGGCAAAAACATAAACAGGTTAGAGACTTAGTGAAAAACTGGAGCATGCAAATATCTTAGCGAGTAGGCATGTTTACGAGCTCGATGCACTCACTAAAGAGCAAGGCATGACTATCTAAGCATACACCCATCAAGAATACACATTATATAAGCTAGACATGGCAAGAACAACAACATAGCATGCACGGAACAACTACACCATCCTCGGCAAAATTGCTAACAAGTAGACAATCTGCCCAGATTCACGAAATAGCAAAAGTAGAGCTCGATTGACTCAAGCTAGGGTACTCCATAATTGCAAACAAAGACATGGATGGATAGAGCACCACAGGGTTAACAAATCATCCTTACTGATCATCCTCAAAAGAGGCACGAATCACTAGGAAACAACATGAACATATGGCATATTGATAAAAACAGATCAAGGACTTGGTGGAATTGCTAAGTCCCTGAAATCAGCATTAACGAATGCACCACTTTGCAAGCTTGTGCTAGTCACCACACACATCACAAAAATACATGGATAGCACCTCTGTAAACATGGCAAATTATATAACAAAACTCATATAGAGCTCAGGGGCATATCATGCACACATTAATCATGGCAAAAATGACAAATAGCTATTTGGTGCAGCAGATCTGACAATTAACTCAAATAGCACTCTTCTAACAACATTTCGGGCATCAAGATGAACTCAAATGAAAATGATGCAATGAGATGAAATGATGTGCTCTCTGAGACGAACATTGTGATATGCCACGCGCGCAAAACGAAGCTACGAATGCAAAGTTACGGCATGATGAACATGGGCATTTGAAATTGGAAAACTCGGGGACTTAGTAGAAATGTAGACCTCTCCTAGATCTAGGGTTGGCACAGAATCCGAGGCACGGACAGAGTTCACCGGAGCATGACCGGAGACAGTGACGATGGTGGCCGGAAGATGCGGGATCTCGCCGGGGATGGCGGATCCGGGCCGGATCTCGCCGGATCTCGGCGCGGGGCGGCGTAGGGAGGACGGCGGCGGAGGTACGGGCGGCGCACTCCGGCGAGCGGCGGCGCATGGCGGTGGGTGGCGCACGGCGGCGTCGAGCCTCTCCGGCGAGACGGTGGGGAGAGCGGGGCGGAGCTGGCGGAGAGGAAGACCCGGGCGGCGGCGCTCGGTGGCCTGGGCCGCGGGGGCTCGCCTCGGGCCCGACGGGCCTCGGGCGGAGGGAGGCGCCCGGCGACAGGTGGCATGCCCGGATTGGGCACGGGGCGGCGGCGGCGGGTTGTCCGGCCGGGTCCAGACATGTCCGGCGCGGTGCGAAGGAAATTTAGGGTTTGCACCGCGAATTTCGGAGGGGGAGGTGTTTATATAGGTAGAGGGAGCTAGGAGAGTCCAAATGAGGTGCGGTTTTCGGGCACGCGATCATGATCGAACGCTCTAGATGATGGAGGAGGTTTAGGTGGGTTTTGGGCCAAATTGGAAGGGTGTTGGGCTGCAACACACAAGAGGCCTTCTCGGTCCCTCGGTTAACCGTTGGAGTATCAAACGAAGTCCAAATGGTACGAAACTTGACAGGCAGTCTACCGGTAGTAAACCAAGGCCACTTGGCAAGTCTCGGTCCAATCCGGAAATGTTTAACCCCCACACACGAAAAGAAGGTAGAAAGGACCACCGGAGGAGATAGGAACGCCGGAATGCAAAACGGACAACGGGGAAAATGCTCGAATGCATGAGACGAACATGTATGGAAATGAAATGCACATGATGACATGATATGCAATGCATGACATGCAAGCAATGACAAGGCAACAACAACGAATAACTGGAGGACACCTGGCACATCGGTCACGGGGCATTACAACACTCCACCACTACGAGAGGATCTCGTCCCGTGATCTAGAATGGCACCAGAGGGAAAAAACGGAAGAGAACGAGAAGAGGTAAAACTAAGTTGCTTCATTGACAAACAAGTGAAACCATGAACCTTGAAAGGTTGAACAAATGAAAGAAATAAAGCAACAGAGATGAACAAAGTTGAAAGCACTCCGTAAAGACAGATGAATAAGAAAGAACCGATTCGGGTAGCATTTCGGTTGAAAGGAAATGAATGACTTGAAAAATGAAAGAGCTTGAGCAAAAGTGACACAACACTCCGGTTAAGTGGATAGGCATGAAAAGAATAAGGTCCTGACAAAAATAAGAAGAAGGGTTGAAAAGAGTAACATCACAATGCCCCCGGAAGAAAGAAATAGATGATAGATAATTGAAAGAAAAGAATGGAGAAGAAAATGCCAGTTTCTGCCACAAAAGAGCTTGACAAGGCATCTTTAGGAGAAGGGTCCAATGGAGTTGTTGGAAAAGCCAACAATGAAAAGAATAAACTTGATATGGTCTTATGGAATACGTTTCAAATTATGAGGTGACAACCTACCACTCACGGGAAGAAGAATTGGATTGATATGAACAAGGAGACAAGAAAGCTTATTCGCCGGAAGGATAAAAGAAGAATTTGGGTCACTTATGAGCACCATAGATAGCAACAATACTTAGGGAAGGCTTTAGATGGAATATAACCCAAGATAACTCCAACGAAGAGGTAGATGGATTTAAAATATCTCATACTTGATAACTTGTGAATCACGAAGCACAAAGGGAAATATCAAGAATGACATAGCACCACCTCAAAAGATATGCGTGAAAGAATTGCACTCCGGATACAAGATGAAGAATGCTTGAGCTCCTTAGAAAAGAATCTCAGTGAACACTTGGAGAAGGGATATAAATCCTTGATGAACCATCATGTAGAACCTTGCTGAAGAACTCCGGTAAACAAAAGAATGGTCAGACGAAAGGAAAGAGAAGTTGAATACACAAGTTGAATCCTTGTAACGATTTAGATGAATCTCCATGGTGAAATGATTGAGAGAACTTGGGACTCCAGGAAAAGAAAGATGGACAACTTGAATCGAGAATTTGATGAACCTCCGGAATAAGGAATTAATCACTTGAGTGAGGCAAAAGTAAGAATTGTGTTATGCATATCCTTCACCAATTAAATTGATGACAAACAATGGATTTGGCATACTACTTACTCTCTTAGAAAGGATTAAGATAGATATTGCGCAAACTTGAAGAGGCGTTCAATGATCCACCGGTAGGATTTGAAAGAATGAAAGAATTGATATGATAACGAAGGAAGAAGAATCTTGATCAAGCCACCGTAAGAATTGGAAATGAATGATTAAAACATGAAGACACACCGAGAAGAATTAACAATTTAAACGAAGATGCTTGAGAGAATTTAGACCCATGAGAACGAAGAGATTACGAGCTGATTAGAGAATCCTTGATTTAAGAAACGGTATGATTTAGAGTATGAGAGCTGAAAGCTGGAATGAATAATTCTGATATGATGGCCTCCAGAGAATCAAACTGAAAAGACTCCTGAATTGCTCCGGATAGGTGAAAAGAAATCGCACATTCGAAAACAATTATGAGAGGATGGTCTCGAACTAGAACCACGAATCTTTGAGCGAACGGATAAGATATGGAGGTAAAACTCTTCTTCGGTCTTCAAAAGCAGAGAATGACAAAGAGAAACACCATCATGAATTGTTGAGATACTCCGGAATAACGAATTTAAAAGTAGAGCCAATGGTGATAAGAATTTGACAGATCTTGGAGAAAGGCATTAGACTGATGATAATTCATACTTACGTCAAACTTCGAAATGAAATTTGAGAGATAGCTCTGGGAAAATAAGAAGAGTCAGGTAAGATCCTGGGAAAAGACCTGTGGGTTAGGGCCCACTCAAAAGATACACCGTTGAACGATTGCTAGAAACTGAAATTGCACCGGTTGAATTAAATGGCTAGAATGAGATAACAACCTCGAAAGATCTTGAACGAATGCAGAGTGGAAAACACGAATCTTCGAGATAACTTGAGCACTCCAGAACAAATGAATGGCGAGAAGTGAATGATTATGAGGTGCACCGGTATAAGAAAAGAATTGGACAAAAAGAAAAGACAATGCTCAATACTAAAGTTTGAATTGAATCCACTGGAGAAGAAAAGAACAAAGAATGATAAACTAGAAGCTCCGTTAGAATCTTCATGACAATCACCGGATACGAACATTGATGGAAAAGAATGGAGATACTTCATATCCATAAGATGGATGCTTGATTAAGACATCTGAGTCCTTGAGGAAAAAGGGTGGGTGGGCGGGAAAACAAAGGCAACTTGGAGACGGATGAAACAAACACCGTTCAGAAGAAATTGATACTTGATCTTGCGGCTGTTGAAATGATCGGATCCACTTGAAGAGAAGCACACCGGTGAAAAGGATTAACATGACAAACTCGATGATCGAGAAGGATTAGTATTCACATAGAAATATCAGAACACCGCTTAGGAAAAGTATGGAATCAACATTTGACTTCGAAGCAACTCGAATACCACAACTCAAAATCAAAACGAAGGATTGGCTTGCAGAATAAGCCGGAACAAACATATGATAGAGATTTCGTCCGAAGTTTTCGTGGTGGGGCGTACATGGGCTCGATCGTACAACACCATCATGTACAAGGCAGTGCACATGACATACGAAGCGGCCCCGAGTCGGCATAGCCAAGGACTTTAAGACACAACGAGGCCACTGTAAAACCAACCGTGAATAGGCGGACCACTAGACGTCGAACCCCAATTTCATATCATACATCTGTCGGAAAGATATCCTAAGAGCTACTTGAATTCCCACTTATAAACTCCCGAAATTTTCCGGTTATGTAATCAGGTGTTGGGGATACAGGGGAAGCATAATATCTCACCCAAACTAGCAAATCCTACATCCAGCTGTATCCATCCTTCAACACATAACCAAGAAACCTCTGGAAATCGTCTACCTCAACCTTCGAAAAGCATCCGTTATACAAGTTATGACAATACTCCCGAACTCCTGCCCCAGTACTGGGTGGCGCCGAGGTTATCTCACCAACAACTGCATAAAAGAGATTTTTGATGTCGGCGAAACTAAACTCAGGTATTCCAGAACTGCAACGATAAAATTGTGACGACAACACCTCAGAGCTCAACTCCCCGGGACACTGCCACAACCCCTAAATGACAGGAGGCACCAAGAACAATGTTCTCATCACAAAACCATCGGAACGATTCCAAGATACCCGCGTGATCCTAATTTTTTTTAGTGAAATTTGAGAATAGAAGAGTCAAAACTCTACGTCAGGATGCCTTACCAAAGCAATGAAGGGACTAGGGAGTAAAAATAATTACTAAACTCTCTGATATATAATTCCTAAATGACTCAAAACATTTTTCTAGACTCAACAACGGCTGCTAAAAACGATCAAGCAGTGGGGGCTCCTAAGGTCAGGGAAGGCTCTGATACCAACTTGTAACGCCCTCGATGCGGCTATATCTCCCACGTGTTGAAGCACGACTTAGAGGCATAACCGCATTGAAAGCAATGTCGCAAGTGAGGTAATCTTCACACAACCCATGTAATACATAAGGGAAAGAGATACATCGTTGGCTTACAATCGCCACTTCACACAATACATGAATACAACATTACAACAATCGAATACAATCAAGGTCCGACTACGGAACCAAAATAAAAGAAGAACCCCAAATGCGACAAGGTCCCTGATCGACCCCAACTGGGCTCCACTACTAATCAACTAGAACGAAAAAACACAAAGGACAAGATCTTCATCGAGCTCCTCCTTGATCTTGGTTGTGTCCTCTGCTCGGTAGCATCGACACCTGCAAACTGGTTTTGGAAGTATCTGTGAACCACGGGGACTCAGCAATCCCGCACCCTCGCGATCAAGACTATTTAAGCTTATAGGAAGGGTAAAAGGTATGAGGTGGAGCTGCAGCAAGCGACTAGCATATATGGTGGCTAACATACACAAAAGAGAGCGAGAAGAGAAGGCAAAGCACGGTCAATAAAAGTATGATCAAGAAGTGATCCTAGAACAACCTACGTCAAGCATAACTCCAACACCGTGTTCACTTCCCGGACTCCGCCGAGAAGAGACCATCATGGTTACACACGCGGTTGATGTATTTTAATTAAGGTCAACTTCAGGTTTTCTACAACCGGACGTTAACAAATTCCCATCTGCCCATAACCATGGGCACGGCTTTCGAAAGTTCAAATCCCTGCAGGGGTGTCCCAACTTAGCCCATCACAAGCTCTCACGGTCAACGTAGGATATTCCTTCTAGCGGGAAGACCCGATCAGACTCGGAATCCCGGTTACAAGACATTTCGACAAGTTAAAACAAGACCAGCAAAGCCGCCCGATGCACCGACAAATCCCGATAGGAGCTGCACATATCTCGTTCTCAGGGCACACCGGATAGGTCAAGCTATGAGTAAAACCAACCCTCGAGTTGCCCCGAGGTGGCCCCGCAGGCTGCCCGTTTCGGACCAACACTCAGAGGAGCACTGGCCCCGGGGGGTTTAAAATAAAGATGACCCTTGAGTCTGCAGAACCCAAGGGAAAAAGAGGCTAGGTGGCGAATGGTAAAACTAATATTGGGCCTTGCTGGAGGAGTTTTATTCAAGGCGAACTGTCAAGGGGTTCCCATTATAACCCAACCACGTAAGGAACGCAAAATCCGGGAACATAACACCGATATGACGGAAACTAGGGCGGCAAGAGTGGAACAAAACACCAGGCATAAGGCCGAGCCTTCCACCCTTTACCGAGTATATAGATGCATTAATTAAATAAGAGATATTGTGATATCCCAAGAAGTAAACATGTTCCAACAAGGAACAACATCTCCATGTTCCAACAAGGAACAAACTTCAATCTTCACCTGCAACTAACAACGCTATAAGAGGGGCTGAGCAAAGCGGTAACATAGCCAAACAACGGTTTTCTAGGACAAGGTGGGTTAGAGGCTTGGTTCAACAATATGGGAGGCATGATAAGCAAGTGGTAGGTATCGCAGCAGGGGCATAGCAAAAGAGCGAGCAACTAGCAAGCAAAGATAGAAGTGATTTCGAGGGTATGGTCATCTTGCCTGAGATCCCGCAAGGAAGAAGAACGAGTCCATGAAGAAGACAAACGGACGTAGTCAACGGATCCTCACAACTCCGGAACGGAACCGAAGCTCACAAGAAAGGCAACCCGGAAAGAAGCAAACAACATAGTAAACAACCAACACATGAACATGGTATGATATGCGGGATGCGGGATGCGATGCATATGCATGATTTGACAAGGAATGATTGAACCTGGCCTCAACTTGGAAATACAAGAGTGCCACTGGAAAGGGGGGATTATTTCGGTTGAAATCAATATAAAGATCACCAGAATCGGATGCACGGATTGGAAATGGCAAGCAAAACAAATATGGCACCAGTCTGCAATAAACAGCAAGTAGCCATAAAAATGCATCAAGATAATTATGCTAAAGCACTCAAACATGGCAACAAAATACATGACAGGGATCCACTCATAATGCTTAACAAAAGATGAACACTGAGCTACGGCCAGTTCATCCATTAACAGGTTCAAAGAAGCATGGCAAAAGTGCAATTGATAAACAGATTTCAGACTTAGTGAAATTAACACAAGCCTGGAATTTCAGATCAGGTAGCACACTTTGGAGCATGAAAACTATATGCTACAGGAACTTAACATGGCAAAGCAGAGCATGGCATGGGGCTACTCAAAGAGCTTAACAAAAGTCCCTTAGTGACCTTGAGCAAAAAGGGATCAGAAAATACAATTGCAAGCATGTGAACATGGCAAAAACATAAACATGTTAGAAACTTAGTGAAAAACTGGAGCATGCAAATATCTTAGCGAGTAGGCATGTTTACGAGCTCGATGCACTCACTACAGAGCAAGGCATGACAATCTAAGCATACACCCATCAAGAATACACATTATATAAGCTAGACATGGCAAGAACAACGACATAGCATGCACGGAACAACTACAACATCCTCGGCAAAATCGCTAACAAGTAGACAATCTGCCCAGATTCACGAAATAGCAGAAGTAGAGCTCGATTGACTCAAGCTAGGGTACTCCATAATTGTAAACAAAGACATGGATGGATAGAGCACCACAGCTTTAACAAATCATCCTTACTGATTATCCTCAAAAGAGGCACGGATCACTAGGAAACAACATGAACATATGGCATATTGATAAAAACAGATCAAGGACTTTGCAAGCTTGTGCTAGTCACCACACACATCACAAAAATACATGGATAGCACCTCTGTAAAGATGGCAAAGCATATAACAAAACTCATGTAGAGCTCAGGGGCATATCATGCACACATTAATCATGGCAAAAATGACAAATAGCTATTTGGTGCAGCAGATCTGACAATTAACTCAAATAGCACTCTTCTAACAGCATTTCGGGCATCAAGATGAACTCAAATGAAAATGATGCAATGAGATGAAATTACGTGCTCTCTGAGACCAACATTGTGATATGCCACACGCGCAAAACGGAGCTACAAATGCAAAGTTACGACATGATGAACATGGGCATTTGAAATTGGAAAACTCGGGGACTTAGTAGAAATGTAGACCTCTCCCAGATCTAGGGTTGGCATGGAATCCGAGGCGCGGATGGAGTTCGCCGGAGCACAACCGGAGATAGCGACGACGGTGGCCGGAAGACGCGGGATCTCGCCGGGGATGGCGGATCAGGGCCGGATCTCGCCGGATCCCGGCGCAGGGCGGTGTAGGGAGGACGGCGGCGGAGGTACGAGCGGCGCACTCCAGCGAGCGGCGGCGCATGGCGGTGGGCGGCGCACGGCGGCGTCGAGCCTCTCTGGCAAGACGACGGGGAGAGCGGGGCGGAGCTGGCGGAGAGGAAGACCCGGGCGGCGGCGCTCGGTGGCCCGGGCCGCGGGGGCTTGCCTCGGGCCCGGCGGGCCTCGGGCGGAGGGAGGCGCCCGGCGACAGGTGGCACGCCCGGATTGGGCACGGGGCGGCGGCGGCGGGTTGTCCGGCCGGGTCCGGACATGTCCGGCGCGGTGCGAAGGAAATGTAGGGTTTGCACCGCGAATTTCGGAGGGGGAGGTGTTTATATAGGTGGAGGGAGCTAGGAGAGTCCAAATGAGGTGCGGTTTTCGGCCACGCGATCGTGATCGAACGCTCTAGATGATGGAGGAGGTTTAGGTGGGTTTTGGGCCAAATTGAAAGGGTGTTGGGCTGCAACACACAAGAGGCCTTCTCGGTCCCTCGGTTAACCGTTGGAGTATCAAACGAAGTCCAAATGGTACGAAACTTGACAGGCGGTCTACCGGTAGTAAACCAAGGCCACTTGGCAAGTCTCGGTCCAATCCGGAAATGGTTAACCCCCACACACGAAAAGAAGGTAGAAAGGACCACCGGAGGAGATAGGAACGCCGGAATGCAAAACGGACAACGGGGAAAATGCTCGGATGCATGAGACGAACATGTATGCAAATGAAATGCACATGATGACATGATATGCAATGCATGACACGCAAGAAATGACAAGGCAACAACAGCGAATAACTGAATGACACCTGGCACATCGGTCACGGGGCGTTACAAAAGGCCCACAAGATTTTTTTGTGCCATAATGGGCCGACCCAGGTAAAGGCCCACAAGATTCTTGTGGGTCATAATGGGCCTGCCCAGCTAAAGGCCCACGAGATTTTGCCGAAATTAATGGGCCAGCCTAGTTGTAGACCCACAAGATTTTGAGGACCCTAGTAGGCCGGCCCATTAACTGGCTGCCATGTTTTGGGCCAAATGCCGGCCCATATTTGATCTGGTCCATTAATGGCCTGCCACGTTCCGGGCCTAATAGTGGCCCATATGAGATCCGGCCCGTTAAAAGCCTACCACGTTCTGGGCCAAATTACGGCCTAGATCAGGTCCGGCCCTTTAAGAGGCTTTGGGCTCAATTATGGCCCATATCAGATTCGGCCCGTCAACTGGACACTATGCTTTTGGGCCCACTTGCTAAAGGCACACTTAGTAATTTGGCCTGATATTAGTTTTGTCCTGTTAAGGGCCCGTTTAACATTTCGGCCCTATATTAATTTCGGCCTGTTAAAAGCCCGTCATATAGTTGGGCCTAACTACGGCCCGGTTTGCATTCGGCCTACTCGCAGCCAATATCTGATTGGGCAAAACAAGGACCCAGACAATTTTGGCCTGTTAAAAGCCCGTGATTTGATTTGCACAATCATGGGTCGGGGTTCATTTCGGGCTGCTGCCGGCCCATGAGCTGATCGGCACGTTTCAGGCCCAACCTACATCATGATTGCATGACGACCCGATTATGTACCGTAATTTTATGGTTTGGCCGGTTTACTGCGAAGACAGGTGTCGGTGTCAAAACCGGCGGATCTCAGGTAGGGGGTCCCGAACTGTGCGTCTAGGCGGATGGTAACAGGAGGCAGGGGACACAATGTTTTACCCAGGTTCGGGCCCTCTTGATGGAGGTAAAACCCTACGTCCTGCTTGATTAATATTGATGATATGGGTAGTACAAGAGTAGATCTACCACGAGATCAGAGAGGCTAAACCCTAGAAGCTAGCCTATGGTATGATTGTTGTTCGTCCTATGGACTAAAACCCTCCGGTTTATATAGACACCGGAGAGGGCTAGGGTTACACAGAGTCGGTTACAATGGTAGGAGATCTACATATCCGTATCGCCAAGCTTGCCTTCCACGCCAAGGAAAGTCCCTTCCGGACACGAGACGAAGTCTTCAATCTTGTATCTTCATAGTCCAGGAGTCCGGCCGAAGGTATAGTACGGCTATCCGGACACCCCCTAATCCAGGACTCCCTCAGTAGCCCGTGAACCAGGCTTCAATGACGACGAGTCCGGCGCGCAGATTGTCTTCGGCATTGCAAGGCGGGTTCCTCCTCCAAGTATTTCATAGAAGATTTCAAACACAAAGGTAGTGTCCGGCTCTACAAAATAAGTTTCCACATATTGCCATAGAGAGAATAATATTTACACAAATCTAATCTGCTGACGTATTCCGTAGCGTGACATCACACCACGGCCAAGTCTTTATTTGAATCGTTTTACTATCCCACCTCAGCGCATTTAGCGAGGCGGTTTCCTTGGCACGTCTTGTCAAAGCAGAGATCGTGTCCCCTTATTCCGGGATTCTCATCAATACGGGCGTGGGTAACCCAATCGTACCCGTTGGTATGTTTTCTCGATCAAAGGCGAGTCCCGAACGGTCACGGGGAGGGCCCTTGGGTTCAACCTCTTAAAAAGAAACCAAGGCCTTACTCCTTTCTTTCAATCTCAAATGAGTTCGCCCTTCGCCTCGAGTTCCAACACCAAAGGCTCCAGATTTCAGGCGCTACGGACCTTCAACAATGTCCGGTTCCGACCTTCGAGGCCGATGGATGCCCTCCTCCGTCACGGAGGAGGACGTGCTTAAGTTGAGAGAGGCCAGGTTCTTGACCGGCGAAATCTCGCATAGGGTGCCTGCTCGAGGGCATGTCATTCCCAGTCCCAAGCCTGGTGACAGTGTGGTGTTCATGTCTCACTTCCTTCGGGGGCTAAGCTTCCCGTCGGATCCCTTCATGAGGGGGCTCATGTTTTATTATGGGCTGGAATTTCACGACTTAGCTCCGGAGTCCATCCTCCATATTTCCTCATTCATCATCGTGTGTGAAGCCTTCCTCCGTATTACTCCTCACTTTGGACTATGGCTCAAGACCTTCAAAGTAGAGCCGAAGATGATCGAGGGACGGCACGCAGAGTGCGAAGTTGCTTTTATAAGCAAGAATGTTGGTGTTCCATGGTCCGAGGGCTCTTTTCAAGAGGAGTCCAGCTTATGGCAATGAGAGTGGTTTTATATCACAGCTCCCAGGAGCACCAAGTGGGTGGCGCTGCCTGCTTTTCGCTCGGGTCCCCCGCCACGACTGGCGTCATGGGTCAATAAGGGGCTGGACTGGGGGTCGGCAAAGGACGTGCCCCTATTGCAGGGCCGCATCCGAGATCTCCTAGAAAGAGACATCAGTCTGGTCGTGGTGATGCAGGTTATGTTAATTCGTCGAGTTTTGCCCTGCAAACATCGCCCCCTCCGCCTGTGGGAGTTCAACCCGGAGGGACCACGAGTTCTCCAACATTTTCTTGGCATGACGCCCGTGGAGATGTACAAATTGTTCTTCGGACCACAAGTAGTGTGTTCAGATTCTACGGAGGACGCAGGTCTGAGCTGCAATCGTCCGGATACTCAAGTAAGTAGCCTTGTGCCCGGACTCGCTATCCATATATTTATCATAAAATTGCCCCTAAAAGAGCTATCCTTTAAACAGGAGTGGATAGCGAAAGCAAAGCTAATCAGGTGTCTGGCCCCCCTCCCCGAGACCACGCCGGGTCCCGTGCTAGTCAGGATGTTGGAGGTTGTGCCTTCAAAGTAAAGCGAGGGAGGGGACAAGGAAGCTACAGCCTCCTCGAAGGAGGTTGTCCGGAAGGGAGGAATCGAAAATTCCTCTCCTCAGGGGAAGAAGAGGACCATCTCTGAAGACCCGGAGACCACGGCCTCAAAGCGGGGGAAGAAATCTTCGCCAGAGGGTCCTGTGCTGGGGGATACTTCGGCCGAATTATGCCCTCAAGGGGATCAGCCCTCCACCGAGCCGTAAGTAGAGAGGAGTTTTCTTTTTAAGAAACGAGAGAAATGCTTGCTTTATATCTGAGAAAAGTAATCAAAAATTTACTATGTAGCTCAGACCTTAGCCCTTCTCAGCAGAGCTCGTCTTTGAGGGATCTTCTTCCGGAGATGATGGAGAGCGGAACGCCTCCCCCTGCTGTACCGCCTTGCGAGGCGGGCGACCCTGAGGTATCATCGTGGAGGCTTTCTCCGAATCCGGCAGGGCCAGAAGGTAGTCATATGGCCCCCCAAAGCCCTACGTGTCCGGCTTTCGAAAAGGGCCATCGGACGAGTCCGACACCGTCTGGTGCACGGTCGGAGGAGCTAAAGGATCTGCTAGGGCGAGCATCTATCTCAGAGGAGCACCATGCATTGATGGGTATGGTGATTGAGAGGATTTCATCCGTGAAGAGCGGATTGCACGAGGCCGTCAGGAGTTTACTGACAGGTTTTGAGGTACACGAAATAATGTACCCTTTTGGATAGTTGCGCATAAATAAGATGCGCCTTGTGTAGATAGTAGCCCCTGAGACTCTGTGCGTTGTCAAAAGTGACGGCGCGCAGAGGATCATAATCCCAGGTCTAATATGCCGCCTTCATACGTAGGTGGTGAATTGTCCAGTGTTAAGCCGGACTAATTAATTTGCCAAGCTAAAGCGGCAACTTGACATGGCACGTGCCGATATCGCGCTTGTCAACAAGCGGCTTGACGAGGCGCAAGGTATGTAATTCCTCCGGCGGCACCTGGTAAGAGGAGCTTTATGCCAGTATCTTGCAATGTGTGCGCTTGATCCAGATGGCACTGTCGCCATGGAGAATCTTCGGGCGGAACTTGCCCGAGCCAAGGAGCAAGCCAGGAAAAGTGATGCGGCTGCCGGAAAGGCAATTGAAGAGTTGAAAGCCGAACAGGCTGCTCACTGCCGAAGCAAGAAGGAAATGGCCGAGATGGCCGTGAAGCTGAAGAACGCTGCTGAGCATTGCAAGCTTCTTGAAAAAGAAGATCGGGCGGAACAGACGGACCTGGAGAAGGCCGTTGCCGATGCCAAGGATGCTCGCTCTTCGATGAGGGCTATGAAGGAGGAGCTGCGTCAGGCCGGAGAGATTGCGGCTGGAAAGCCCTTTATGCTGCGGAGGAAGTTCTGTGATCCTAAACATGCTCCGTTGGACCGGATGTGGAGTATGGTGTACACCTATTTGGATTTGGCAGCGAGTGCTGCAGATGCGGCCGAACATTTCCATGATCAAGAAGATCGCGAACTGGAAAAGCTCTTTTGGTCGCAGTTCCACAATCCGGAGCGTCCGCTGTCATTAGCTGATCGTTTGGCCGAATGGGCCGAGCTAAATAGGTTGTCCGGACTCGCCATGAAGTATGTTATGAGTCATTTGTGGCCAGAGAGGCCAGAGGCGAAAAGTTATTTCAACTTGGTGCAGCAGTTCCTTGGTGCGGCGCCGCATATCAATGCGATGAAGAGGTCAGCGTGCATAGAGGGTGCGTGGATGTCTCTTGCCCGTGTCAAGACATACTGGGCGGAAATGGAGGCCACCGCTGTTGCATCCCCAGACTCGGATGGAAGCCGAGTACCTACCGAGCACTATTTTCAGGAAGTTCTGCAAGGCGCTTGTTTAATAGATACGCAATGCTCGAAGGACACTATATTCGAATAGCATTATTGTAAAACAATATTTTGATAAATTGTAGAACCTTTTTATACTTGTGCCTGCAAGTATTATAATACCTCATGTGCGGCCGTTTAACATATATGTATATATAATCTGAAAGATGGCAGTCATCGGCTTCAGCCCCCACGCACATAATGCGGGGGTGTTCGCAGAAGGCGCATTTTCACACTTGATCCAACGTCTTGGTCCTACAAAGGAGGTGATAGCGCAGCGAACTAGGAAATTGGACTATGATGCTTTATCACTTTCACTTAGCCATAGGAGTTTGACAATGAGGCTACTTATATAGCCCCTGGTGGCGCCTGTGCTCGCCCGAACTTGGGGCGCGTATGTGCCTGGCCGGGAAGCGGCCCTTCGTTAATGCGGAGGAATCCTAAAGTTTCTGGTAAGTCATCGAGTGGTTGACCAGTCTCACGCTATATCATGACAGTTAGTTTTCAGCTTTCTTTACTGAGGTGCTCGCCTGGCCGAACCGGGGCATAATCGCAGTAGTTCTCCTGGTGCCGCCTTAGCCGATAGAGCGGAACGTAAGGTAGAAAAACATAGGAGCCGGGCAAACCCAACATTTGACCAAAGACATGATTCGGAGCTGATGCATATAAGGCCAAACTCGCGACGCCGAACACTCCCTAAGGTATTCGGTCTTTATGAGGGCGGGCGAGATAACGCCCTTAGTAATAAGCCCCTAGTGTCTAGGTACGCGCAAAAACCGCAGTGCAAAGCCGCCAAATACGAAGATCTATCCGGAGAGAAAAGTCTTACCCTGGATCACATCGTCGTTGATGATCGGAGGAGCCATCGGGCCTAAAAGTGACGACACAAAGGAACTCTCAATGAAAGCACCAATGTCGGTGTCAAAACCGGCGGATCTCGGGTAGGGGGTCCCAAACTATGGTCTAGGCGGATGGTAACAGGAGGCAAGGGACACAATGTTTTACCCAGGTTCGGGCCCTCTTGATGGAGGTAAAACCCTACGTCCTGCTTGATTAATATTGATGATATGGGTAGTACAAGAGTAGATCTACCACGAGATCAGAGAGGCTAAACCCTAGAAGCTAGCCTATGGTATGATTGTTGTTCGTCCTATGGACTAAAACCCTCCGGTTTATATAGACACCGGAGAGGGCTAGGGTTACACAGAGTCGGTTACAATGGTAGGAGATCTACATATCCGTATCGCCAAGCTTGCCTTCCACGCCAAGGAAAGTCCCTTCCGGACACGGGACGGAGTTTTCAATCTTGTATCTTCATAGTCCAGGAGTTCGGCCAAAGGTATAGTGTGGCTATCCGGACACCCCCTAATCCAGGACTCCCTCAACAGGATATATATACAGTAAAATAACTGCAGGATCCTGAATAAGAAAAAACCTATACTATACAATAAAGAAATTATGGCATAATACATCCACTGGGCATCAAAGTTCGCCACTATGATAATAAAGCACAAGCAGACAACAGATTACATACACTGGGCATCAAAGATCGCCACCAGTGCAAATAAACACACCGACAAAATAATATATAAAACATACAGCACTTCAATAGAGTTCAAGAAAGGTTAGACCTCCTAGGGAGCTGCAGCGCAAGCAGCTGAGCAAGATGATGAGACTGCGCTTGTTCAACACTTATATCTTCCTCACTCTAAAAGATAAACAAGTAGACAGATGACAGGTTTTGCACATAAAAGTATCAGTGCTGACAATTCATCACATTTCTTACTGACGAATGATACGTCTCGGTCGTATCTACTTTTCCAAACACTTTTGCCCTTGTTTTGGACTCTAACTTGTATGATTTGAATGGAACTAACCTAGACTGACGCTGTTTTTAGCAGAATTGCCATGGTGTTGTTTTATGTGCAGAAAACAAATATTCTCGGAATGACCTAAAACTCCACGGAACATCTTAGAAAAAACAATAAAAAATCCTCGCCAAAGATGAAGACCAGGGGGCCCACACCCTTCTCACGAGGGTCCCCTCCTAGGGCGCGCCCCCTACCTCATGGGCCCCCTGGATGCCCTCCGACGCCAACTGCAACTCTATATATTTGCTTTCGGAGAGAAAAAATCAGAGAGAAGAAATCATCGCGTTTTACGATACGGAGCCGCCACCAAGCCCTAAAACCTCTCGGGATGGCTGATCTGGGTCCGTTCGGGGCTCCGGAGAGGGGGATTCGTTGCCGTCGTCATCATCAACCATCCTCCATCACCAATTTCGTGATGCTCACCGCCGTGCGTGAGTAATTGCATCGTAGGCTTGCTGGACGGTGATAGGTTGGATGAGATTTATCATGTAATCGAGTTACTTTTGTTAGGGTTTGATCCCTAGTATCCATTATGTTCTGAGATTGATGTTTCTATGACTTTGCTATGCTTAATGCTTGTCACTAGGGCCCGAGTGCCATGATTTCAGATCTGAACCTGTTATGTTTTCATGAATATATGTGAGTTCTTGATCCGATCTTGCAAGTCTATCGTCACCTACTATGTGTTATGATCCTGCAACCCCGAAGTGACAATAATCGGGACCACTTCCGGTGATGACCATAGTTTGAGGAGTTCATGTATTCACTACATGCTAATGCTTTGTTCCGTTTCTCTATTAAAAGGAGGCCTTAATATCCCTTAATTTCCAATAGGACCCCGCTGCCACGGGAGGGTAGGACAAAAGATGTCATGCAAGTTCTTTTCCATAAGCACATATGACTATATACGGAATACATGCCTACATTACATTGATGAATTGGAGCTAGTTCTGTGTCACCCTGTGTTATGACCGTTACATGATGAACCGCATCTGGCATAATTATCCATCACTCATCCGGTGCCTACAAGTTTTCCATATACTGGTTTACGCTTATTTACTTTCCCGTTGCTACTGTTACAATCACTACAAAATACCAAAAACATTACTTTTGTTGTCTTTACTTTTGTTGCCGCTACCGCCACTATCATATTACTTTGCTACTAAACACTTTGCTGCAGATACTAAGTTTCCAGGTGTGGTTGAATTGACAACTCAGCTGCTAATACTTGAGAATATTCTTTGGCTCCCCTTGTGTCGAATCAATAAATTTGGGTTGAATACTCTACCCTCAAAAGCTGTTGCGATCCCCTATACTTGTGGGTCATCAAGACTCTTTTTTGGCGCCGTTGCCGGGGAGCATAGCTCTATTCTTTGAGTCACTTGGGATTTATATTTGCTGGACACTATGAAGAACTTGAGAGATCCAAAAACCAAGATCTATCCCTCAACTATGAGGGGAGGTAAGGAACTGCCATCTAGCTCTGCACTTGGTTCACCTTCTGTTATGAGTAAGTTTGCAACACCTACACCTGCTTCTGCTATTCGTTCTGATATGTCGCATGTTATTGATGATGCCACTTCTGCTATGTATGATACTTATGATGAAACTGCTTCTATGCCTGATACTACTGTGCCCCTTGGTGAATTTCTTGATGAACAAATTGCTAGGGCTAGAGAGAGAGAAATTATTGAATCTGAATACGATGATGATAGTGATGATGAAAATATGCCTGTTATTCCTGAGGGTTATCTTTTTGATATGGAATCTTCTGCCGCTATTTTAGCTTGCAAAGATAGATATGAGCTTAAGAGGTTATTAGTTAAATGGAACAAAGAATCACTTAGAGATAAAATGAAACTCGACCCTGCTTTTGCTACTTCACCTATTTGTGTTCCTGATAAGGATTATGAATTCTCTATTTATCCTGATATAATTACTTTGGTTGAGTCTGATCCGGTTTATGGCTATGAATCTGAAATTGTTGTGGCACATCTTACTAAGTTAAATGATATAGCTGCCCTATTCACTAATGATGAGAGATCGCGTTACTTTTATATACTCAAAATATTTCCGTTCTCATTAAAGGGTGATGCTAAGATATGGTTTAATTCTCTTGATCTTGGTTGTGTGCGTAGTCCCCAGGATATGATTTATTAATTCTCTGCTAAATATTTCCCCGCTCATAAGAAACAAGCTGCTTTGAGGGAAATATACAATTTCGTGCAAATTAAAGAAGAGAGTCTCCCACAAGCTTGGGGGAGGCTTCTCAAGTTACTTAATGCTTTGCCTGATCATCCTCTTAAGAAACCTGAAATACTTGATATCTTTTATAATGGACTAATCGATGCTTCCAGAGATTACCTGGATAGTTGTGCTGGTTCTCTTTTTAGGGAAAGAACACCGTATGAAGCTGAAATTCTATTGAATAATATGTTGACAAATGAAAATAATTGGGCACCTCCTGAGCCAGCTCCTGAGCCATCTCCTGCTCCAATTACTGAGCCTATTCTTAAACCAACTCCGAAGAAGAGAGGTGTTCTATTTCTCAGTCCCGAAGATATGCAAGAGGCAAAGAAATCTATGAAAGAAAAAGGTATTAAAGCTAAAGACGTTAAGAATTTACCTCCTATTGAAGAAATACATGGTCTTAATTCACCGCCTGTTGAAGAAACATATGATCTTAATTATTTATTTACTGAAGAACCTCCTGATCCTGATATCCCAACACAGGTAGTAAAGGTAAATTATCTCTATAGATATGATAAAGCTGAAGTCCCTCCTACTAAAATTGCTAGTCAGTGCTTGGATGAGTTTGATAACTTTATGTTTAAACAAGACGACTTCAATGCTTATTTTGGTAGACAATTAAAAGAAAATGCTTATATGATTAGACACTTGGGTGATTATATGGCTAATATTAAAGGTGAACTTAAACTTGTTAGCAAACATGCTTCTATGGTTACCACTCAAGTAGAACAAGTGCTTAAGGCTCAAAAAGAAGTGCTTGATGAAATGAATAGTAAGAAAAATGATTATGTTGTTAGAGTGGCTACTAGAACTGGTAGAATGACTCAGGAACCTTTGTATCCTGAAGGACGCCCTAAGAGAATCGAGCAAGATTCTCAAAGAAATAATATTGATGTTCCTAGTTCTTCTAAAAAGAAGAAGAAAAATGATAGAACTGTGCAAACTTCCAGTGAACCTGTTGCTGAACCACCTGATAATCCAAATGATATATCTATGTCTAATGCTGAAACACAATCTGGTAATGAACATGAACCAAGTAAAAATATTAATGATGATGTTCATGATGATGCTCAACCTAGTAATGATAATGATGTAGAAATTGAACCTGCTATTGATCTTGATAACCCACAATCAAAGAATCAACGTTATGATAAAGGAGACTTCGTTGCTAGGAAACATGGTAAAGAAAGGGAACCTTGGGTTCAAAAACCCATGCCTTTTCCTCCGAAACCATCCAAGAAAAAGGATGGCGAGGATTTTGAGCGCTTTGCTGAAATGATTAGGCCTATCTTTTTGCGTATGAGATTAACTGATGTGCTCAAAACAAATCCTTATGCTAAATATATGAAGGATATCATTACTAATAAAAGAGAGAGAGCGTGCGAACCTCTGTCGCTCCCCCTCCTCCCCCTACTTATAGGCTCGCGTGGCGGGACCGAGGAGGCACGGTGTGGGGAAGCGTGAGGATCGATCGTGCCCACTCCCCCACGTCCCGCGATTACGGTGCCATGATGGTGGAATAAAAACCGCCGCGGGAAGGCGAGCGGCCCATGTGGGCCACGTAAGATCCACGCTCGGACCAAGGCCTACGAGTGGTGGGCCCGGGCCTGCGGCGACGTCCCGTCGCGCGCGTGCGTTGGCAGGATTTCCTCGCCACGTGGTCCGCGCCCCCGCCTGCGAGAACCGGAGCTCTCTGAAGTCGGTGTGCGCAAGCAAAGCCGGCTCTTCAGGATAGGAAGCTGACCAAGCTTCTCGTCCCTCTGTCCGCCTCGAGGCTCGATCAGCTTCGGGGACTACTGTCGGAGGAAATAGCCATGGGTAGCCTAGCCGGCTTCCCCTGGCCCTTCTGAAAAAATTACGAGCCCGTCCGGCTCTCAGGAATCCAAGACATGGGGCCGCCTTCCCCTTGCTGGCTGTCACTAGGGATTGCAATTTTATCCATGGATCTGGATACCCATGGATACCCGACCCGGTTGGGCAAGGCTATGGAGCACATTTCTACCCATGGGTCCGTGGATATGGATACCCACAAACAGACGGGTTTGGCATGGTTATAGTTTGTGCTCCATGGATATCCAATGGATACCCGTATGACATGTGGGGCCAAATTCCAGTGAGAGTAGAAAGAGCGAATCAATGGGAGATGGCAGGAAATATGCAACTTGTGCCATGAGCTATATGCCATAGAATCAACCTCTGGTATGTCACACTTAAGGACTCATCATATTTCTTGTTACCTACTTATGCATGTAGCTTATGTTGTCATTTGTGAGTGAATGATGATGAGTTGATTTGATCTTTGGGAAGGCTTCATGCTAACTTTTCTATGCCCATGGAGCTCCATGGGTATGTGGGTATCCAGCGGGTTTGGGCATGGGCACAAGTTATGCCCATGGATAATTTGGTGGATGGGCAGAGGGTAGGAAGATGGGTCATGGGTTGGATTTGGACCAGCTCCACCCGCCCCAAACCCGACCCATTGCCATCCCTAGCTGTCACCCAAGCCAGCTCGAAGAAGGCGGCCCGACTATACCCCTCATGAAGAAAACCATGGGAGGCCGACTCGAAGAAGCCGGCTCCAAGATGCCGACTCCAAGAAGCCGGCCATGAGGAGGCCGACTCCAAGAAGCCGGCTCCCATAAAGCGGTCGAGACCGTACCCTCAAAGTTTGCATCCACCTAGCAGCGATGAGACGGGGCGTGGCTACAGTAAAGCCTGCCACCCCCGAATCCCGGAGCACGCCTGGCACAGTGCGCCATACGGGGTGGCCATGACCCGTCCGGCGCAGCACTATTGCTATGTTGACCCTGATGTCATCCACGACGGGCTACCAGTACGGCCCACGGGCGGTGGGCCCCTTCGGGCAGAGAGACACCCGAAGGCGGCCTGGCCTCCCCCAGTCGCCCGAGACGGGGCCGGCTCCCCGCAGCCGGCTCGCTTCCCACCTCGAAGAAGACGCTCCATTAAGGAGACAAGACGCGGTAAGGCTACGGTAATCGCCCGCCGGACGGCGACACTGTATCCACGCTTACCTCGACGAAGCCCTCGTCATCAGGATGAGGCAACAGTAACCAGCCATCGACAAGACCCTTGGCAGTGGGGCCTGCGTGTTGCCAAGGAGTTGGTAGCCGTCGGGACCCACCAGCCGGCGGGCCCCAGCAACCGGCGCAGAAGCCGGCGAGCGCAGTCACAGACGGCTAGGCCCCATGCCCAGTCGGATTACCATTGTACCCCCGGGGGGTAGGCCTATATAAACCCCCCGGGGCACCCATGCAAAGGGTTCGACCCCCTGCTAGTTCTAGACACCCCGCAAGGAGAAGAAGCAGGCTAGCCGTGCCCTTCTTCCTCCTCCCACCAAAACAGCTCGAGGAGCATTGTGTAGCTACTTGTTCATCTAGTGATCATGCGGAGACCCCGCAGAGCAGCAGTAGGGGTGTTATCTCCACGGAGAGCCCCGAAGCTGGGTAAGATTCGCCGGCATGCATGTCTTCGCCTTATCCCATTTCCAGGCACCGGCGATGTCTTACTGGCTCCCACAATGATAAGCCACCCATTGGCATATGTCGCACCTACCACCCGACATTTGGCGCCCACCGTGGGGCCAGGTGCACCGTCGTCCGGAGACCTGTTCTGGACGGGAACCCTCTTCCTCCCCCGCGAGCGTAGCCAGCCCGGCATGCCCGATGGCGCTTGCCACGACGCGCTGCGAGGCGTCACCAGCATCTGCGCGGCAAGCAGCCTCGCCGATCTCCTCGACGAAACCCTCATCTCCGACGAGCTCGCCTCCGATGCGGGCACCGACCACCTCGCCAACCTTCTCGGCCAGCTCCATGTCTCCAGTGAGCCCGCTGTGGACCTGGAGTCGGTTGGCTCCACCGACCCGATGCCTGTCGACTCCGACACGGCCTCGTTCGACGCCTTCCCCACCAACGTCGCGATCTACGACGACCCGCTTCCTCGAGCCGACGGCTGCGATGCTGTCACCACCGTAGTGATGGTTGTCGGCCATGGCGGCCCGGCCGATGAGAGCGCCCACGACGCCCCGCACGCGGCGGCCCATGACTTGTCCACCCCCCTCCCGGCTGATGCCGACGATGAAGCACTGGAGGCACGCCGCCTCGCCCTCCTCGCAGAGGGCCGGAGGCTGGCTTCTGTAAGCCGCCTCACTGAGGCCTACCAGCGCGAAGCTGACTGCGCCGCCTTCGGCACGCCGGCCCCAAGCGGGCCAAGCCAGGCCGGCCTTGTCAAGCAACGCGGCGCCGTCATCGCCAACACGCTGGGAGTTGACCGCCCGGTCTATGCCACTCCGCTCAAGAACTTGCGTGCCGCCCAGGCGGTCGTAGACGAGTTGGACGGCTTGGAGGCCGAAGACCTCCCCCACATGACCCGGCGCATCCAGCAGCTGATCGACGCAGCCGCGCAGCGGCACGAAGCAGACGCCCGCGCGGGAAGCCCTCCCCGCGCCGAGATCACGGCGCGACGTCCCGGACGCCGGCTACGAGCGACACCCGCGCGCGGCGCGAGAAAGAGCCGACTGCCAGCCGTAGCCGGACCCGAATCTCCATCGAGCGAGACGCGGATGGCCATCCCCGAGCCATGGAATGGCGGGGCAACCCGCCTCCTCCTCGACCCCGTGGAGAGAAATATCCCACCCCGCCGCCGGTGGCACACCCGACTCTCAGCGGCCGACTAGGTCGCCGCGAAGGAGTTGGCGAGAACGACGCCCGCTATCGGATCGACCGCCTGGCGCGATCCCTGGCGTTGGAAGAAGAAGACGATGTCGGCCTGCCTTGTTTCGGCCCCCGCATCCGCGACTAGCCCTTCCCCAAAGGGTTCTCGCTCCCAAGAGACACGCCCAAGTACAACGGCTCCGTGAAGCCGGAAGATTGGCTGATCGACTACTCCACGGCGGTCAGCATAGCCAACGGCAACCGGCGCGTTGCTGTCAAGTACGTGCCCCTCATGCTGCAAGGCACGGCGCGAACCTGGCTCAACAGCCTCAAGCCTCTCAGCATCAACAGCTGGCTAGATTTCACCGAAGCCTTCGTCCGCAACTTCACCAGCACCTACAAGCGGGCTCCTAAGCCCAGACAGCTCTCCTTGTGCGTACAAGGCCCCGCCGCGTCCACTCGTGATTACCTCACGCGTTGGGCAGAGCTCCGCAATTCTTGCGAGGGGGTGCACGAGGTGCAAGCCATCGAGTACTTTACAACCGGATGCCGAGAAGGCACCCTCCTCAAGTACAAGCTCCTCTGCGACGAGCCGGCTACCCTCGACAAGCTTCTGGACATAGCAGACAAGTACGCTACTGCCGACTCCTCGATGAAGACCGAGCTTCGGGTAGACGCGTCCGGGAAAGTACTTAACCCGGCACCCAAGACGCCGACTGGGATTCCGGCCGACGCCCCCACTCAAACGACCACAAGCGCAAGGGCCCCGCGCCGCCTCCCGCCAGTCGGCAGGTGGCCACAGTTGAAGACGTGCCGCCTGAAGGGCGGCCCACGCCCAAGAAGCCCAAGGGCGGTAGGGTGACTTGGCAGCCTGCCTTCTCCTACGAGCAGACTCTCGACACCCCGTGCAAGTTCCACAGTGGCGGGAAGCCATCCAACCACACAACCCGGAAGTGCCATTGGCTCACCCGAATCTCTAAAGGTGAGGGGCTCGTGCCGCCTCCGCCTGCCGGCCCACTGCCTCCGGCCCCGCCGCCTCCGGCCGCTCGGCCCGCAGACGGACCCGTGCACGGTGAATTCCCCGACGAGCAAGCAACCTACATCGTCTTTACCAGCCAGTCCGAAGACCGGCGCAGCAAACGCCGAGAGCACCAGGAAGTCAGCGTGGTCGCTGCCAACCCCGCCGGACACATGCATTGGTCAGAAAAGCCCATTAGCTGGAGCCGGGCCGACCATCCAGAGGTGATGCCGTCTCCCGGCTCTTATGCTTTGGTCCTGGAAGCCACCCTTGCAACGGACAAGCGCGCCGCCCGCTTCTCCCATGTTTTGATAGACGGCGGGAGGAGCATCAACATCCTGTACCGTGACACCCTGGAGAAGCTAAACGTCAAGATGAAGCAGCTCATGCCTACCCGGACAGTGTTTCATGGCATCATACCCGGCCTGTCCTGCGCCCCCATTGGCAAGATCAAGATCGATGTACTTTTTGGGGACAAGGAGCATTTCCGCCGGGAAGCGATCTGGTTTGAAGTGGTGGACCTGGAGAGCCCTTACCATGCATTGCTTGGCCGACCTGCCTTGGCGAAATTCATGGCAGTTCTGCACTATGCATACCTCAAGATGAAGATACCAAGCACCAAAGGTGTCATCACCATAGCCGGCTATTACAAGAAGTCCTCTGAGTGCGCGGCAGCCGGCAGCCGGCAGGCCGAGTCCCCTGTGATTGCCGAGGAAAAGAAGATGTTGGACCGAGTCGTGGCCATGGCCGGCAAGCAGTCGGCCGTGTCCCCCGACCCCAAGGAGCACGATGCTCAAGGATCCTTCCAGCCGGCCAAGGAGACGAAGAAGATACCTCTTGACCCCGAGCATCCAGAGAGGTTTGCCGTCATCGGGGCAAGTCTGAACAGCAAATAGGAAGGCGAGCTCGCCGATTTCCTCCGTGAGAATCGGGACATCTTTGCATGGTCCCCCAAGGACATGCCGGGTGTTCCGAGGAAATTCGCCGAGCACAAACTACACGTTCGAGAAGACGCAAAGCCAGTTAAACAACCCCTTCGCCGACTGTCGGAGGAGAAACACAGGATTGTAGGGGAGGAGATAGCCCGGCTTTTGGCAGCCGGCTTCATTATGGAAGTTTTCTTCCCAGAGTGGCTCGCCAACCCGGTCCTCGTGCTAAAGAAGAACAACAAGTGGCGCATGTGCATAGACTACACAAGCCTCAACAAGGCCTGCCCCAAAGATCCCTTTGCCCTGCCAAGGATAGACCAAATGATAGACTCCACAGCCGGATGCGAGCTGTTGAGTTTCTTGGATGCTTACTCCGGATATCACCAGATAAAGCTGGATCCGGACGACCGCCTGAAGACCGCCTTCATCACGCCATTTGGAGCCTTCTGTTACCTGACTATGACATTCGGCTTGAGAAATGCTGGTGCCACTTTTCAGCGTTGCATGCAAAAGTGCCTCCTCAAGCAGCTCGGCAGAAATGCTCACGTTTACGTGGACGACATCGTGGTGAAGACGGAGAAGCACGGCACCTTGTTGGGAGACCTCAAGGAAACGTTTGAGAACCTGCGCCAATTTCAAATCAAGCTCAACCCCGAGAAATGCGTGTTCGAAGTGCCAGCCGGCCAGCTCCTAGGCTTCCTGGTCTTCGAACGCGACATCGAATGCAACCCGGTGAAGATCAAGGCCATCGAGAGAATGGCGATCCCCACCAAGCTTCGAGACATTCAGAAGTTCACCGGGTGCTTGGCCTCCTTGAACCGCTTCATCAGCCGGCTCGGAGAGAAAGCTCTCCCCCTCTACCGCCTCATGAAGAAGGGCACTCACTTCGAGTGGAACGACCAGGCCGACCAAGCTTTTTACGAGCTGAAGAAGATGCTGGCCACGCCGCCCGTTCTGGCGGTGCCGACTGAGAAAGAGCCCATGCTCCTCTACATCGCCGCAACCAGCCGGGTGGTCAGCACCGTCATCGTAGTCCAACGCCCGGAAGAAGGCCGAGCCTAGCCGGTCCAGAGGCCGGTGTATTATTTGAGCGAGGTGCTATCCGCCTCAAAGCAGAACCACCCGCACTACCAGAAGATGTGTTACGGCGTGTACTTCACCGCCAAGATGCTGAAGCCCTACTTTCAAGAGCATGCCGTCACGGTCGTATGCACCGCCCCGCTGGCCGAGATCATAGGCAGCCGGGATGCATCCGGCCGGGTGGCGAAATGGGCCATCGAGCTGGCCCCTTACACGATCTTCTACCAGCCCCGCACCGCCATCAAGTCCCAAGCACTGGCTGACTTCCTCGTCGACTGGGCCGAGACCCAGTACCTGCCGCCGGCTCCCGACTCCACCCATTGGCGCATGCACTTCGACGGGTCCAAGATGCGCACCGGCTTGGGAGCCGGCGTCGTCCTTACCTCTCCCAAAGGCGACAAGCTCAGATACACGCTACAGATCCACTTTGCCGCCTCCAACAACGTGGCCGAGTACGAGGCGCTCATACATGGGCTCCGGCTTGCCAAAGAACTTAGCATTCGCCCGATCCTATGTTATGGCGACTCGGACCTGGTGGTCCAGCAATCATCCGGCGAATGGGACGCCAAGGACGCAAATATGGCGAGCTACCGTTTCCTGATCCAGCAACTCAGCGGATACTTTGAAGGATGCGAGTTCCTCCACGTACCGCGAGCCGACAATGAGCCAGCCGATGCCCTGGCTCGAATAGGCTCTACTCGGCAAGCAATTCCAACCGGCGTCGCTCTGCAACGCCTCCTCAAGCCATCTATCAAGCCGTCTCCAGAGTCCGATTCCATCTTCGTGCCGCCTAACCCCGATGCGGCCGGGTCCGGCTCGAAGAACCAAGCAGGCGACCCCGAGACCCCCGCAGCCGGTCCGGGGACTTCGGCAACCGGCTCGAGGACTGCCACACCCGGCTCGGGGACTGCGGTAGCCGGCCCGGGGACTGCACCAGCACAACAGCCGGCGGCCGACTCCAGCATTTCACCACCCAGCCCGCCCACCCTGGTAGCAGTAGCCACATTGGTAGTAGGAGAAGTCGCGGCTTCACCATGGGCTCAGGCCATCCTCAACTTCCTAGTAAACCAAGACCTGCCGGCTGACGAAACAGAAGCAAGACAAGTCCAACGTCGAGCCGGAGCATACACAATCGTCAACAGAGAACTCGTCAAGCGCAGTGTCACTGGAATCCTCCAACGGTGCGTCGAGCAAGAGAAGGGCATTGTAATCCTTAGAGACATTCACCAAGGAGAATGCGGCCACCATGCGGCCTCAAGATCACTTGTCGCCAAAGCCTTCCGCCATGGTTTCTTCTGGCCGACTGCTTTGGATGATGCCAAAGAATTAGTTAAACATTGCAAGGGGTGCCAACTTTTCAGCTCCAAGCAACACATGCCGGCTTCGGCACTCAAGACCATTCCCCTCACTTGGCCCTTCGCCGTTTGGGGACTGGACATGGTGGGCCCATTCAAGACGGCGCGCGGTGGCCTGACGCATTTGCTCGTCGCCGTGGACAAATTCACCAAGTGGATTGAGGCAAAGCCGATCAAGAAGCTGAATGGGCCGACTGCTGTGACGTTCATTGCAGACATAACAATTCGGTACGGCGTGCCACACAGCATCATCACCGACAATGGCACGAATTTTGCCAAAGGAGCCTTGGCACGTTTCTGCGCAGCCCAAGGTATCCGACTGGACTTAGCATCCGTCGCCCACCCGCAGTCAAACGGCCAGGTCGAGCGAGCTAACGGCCTCATCCTCTCCGGCATCAAGCCCCGACTGGTCGTACCTCTGGAGCGCTCAGCCGGCTGTTGGCTCGATGAGCTGCCGGCTGTCCTCTGGAGTCTGCGCACTACACCAAACAAGTCAACCGGCTTCACCCCTTTCTTCCTTGTATATGGTGCCGAGGCGGTCATCCCAACTGACATCGAGTTCGACTCGCCTCGAGTAACCATGTACATGGAAGCGGAGGCCAAGGAAGCCCGAGAAGACGGCGTCGACCTGCCGGAAGAAAGCCGACTGTTAGCCCTCAGTCGGTGTGCCATCTACCAGCAGGATTTGCACCGCTACCACAGCCGGAAGGTCAGGCCAAGATCTTTCCAAGAGGGCGATCTTGTGCTCCGGCTGATCCAGCGAACAGCCGGCCAGCACAAGCTCTCAGCCCCTTGGGAAGGCCCCTTCGTCATCAGCAGAGCTCTAGGCAACGACTCCTACTACCTGATCGACGCACAGAAGCCGAAGGCACGCAAGAGAGACGACTCCGGCAAGGAGTCACAACGACCATGGAACGCCAACCTCCTTCAAAGATTTTACAGTTGAAATGCAGTATGTACCACGCTAACTTTTGTATTAAGTACAAGACAATAGGCTCCCCGAGAAGGGCTCGGGACTGCCATCCCTTATCTATGAATGAAAAGTATCATGCTTATGACCTTGTCATTTCATTTACTTGTTCCGTCTGGCACCGAGTTCGACTAGTCGGCTCGGGGACTGGCCGACTGGAGTTATATTAGAAGTCCTACCCGTAGTCAGATAAGTAGTGTGCTGGCTCCGAAGCTTTCTCTTGCCAAAAGTCGCAGTTCGAAGAACCGGCTGTCCGACTGGCAAGAGTTAAAGGCAGGAACGGGCGCCCACACGAAAAAAAATGTCTAGGGACTAATGGACTAATATAACAAAAGCCGGTTTTTCTCCCACCGCCGAATGGCTACCAGAGTACCCGGCCGGCCGGTTTCCATTCACTTCACTTCAATCCAAGAAAGCTCAAGTACTTGCCTCCCAAAGAGGGAAGGCGGCAAAGGAAAAAGCCTAAGGATAAAAAGCATACGCGAATGGAAACCAAACATGCACATAATAATATTTACATAAAAGACCGCCGAGAGGCCAGCATTCAACATAGTTTGGATACACCCCTAGTGGGTGGAACTACGAAAACTTAATGAAGATTGTTCAAAAGACAACAAGCAGGAAAGATAAAGACGGCAGGTCAAGCCGGCGGAGCGACCGACGAGCCGGGCTGGTTGGCGGAGACGGTCATGCCGGCTGAAGGAGCGGCTGGCTGGCGAACTTCGGCTTGGTCACCGCCTCCCGCAGAGGGCGCGCTGCCACGCGCCTCGTTGCTGGAAGCACTATCGACCTGAGGTCGGCCGATTGTTCCACCAGCCGGCTCGACGTCTTCGCCGTCCTCCTCTTCGTCATCCTCGCCCTCGTCGCTGGAGGCAATCTCCTCCGCCGAGTCCTCGTTGATCGCCGGGTTCAGCCCGAACCACTCCTCCGGCTGAGCAACACCGTCATCATCGATTTCGGGTGCGAAAACGCTGATGCCGGTGCACTCGGCAATCGTCGAAGCTCGCTGGGCGATAGCCGGCCTCACCTCCTCCAGCTCCGCATCGGCCTCCATCCGCCAAGTGCGCAGCTGGTCCAGGCTCAGCCCGGGGTACCAAGCCCGAAAAAACTCCAACGCCCGCCCGGCTCCGAGGCGGGCCGCCGACGCTTCCAAGCCTCAAAGCGACCGATGGCGACTTCCAACCAGTCGGCAGTCCGGCTTGGGGTGCGGGGGATCGTCTCGCCAGGCCAGAGGGCGGCCAACACTTGCGCCCCAGCACGTTGGAGCCGGCGAAGCATCCGATGAGCCGGCTGCAACCGCGCCTGGACAGCCAAGAGCTACTCCTCAAGCGTCCGGTTCGCATCCGGCGCGATGTTGGCCCCCGCCTAACGACGCGCCTTGCGATGGGCCTCAATGCTTTGGGCGGCGAAGGCGGAGTAGCCCGGGAAGTAGTCTGCAAAAAAAAAACAAGCAGCAGCTCAAGTTAAGCCAAAAACCCAGGCGGCAAGGGGCAGGAGAGGGGCAGGGAAGGCGGCTTACCATCGATCAAATCCTCGATCCGGCCGAAGCCTTCATCCAGGGCTCGCCGGGTCTCAGCCCAGCTCGCCGCCTCGGTCTCATACTCTGCCTTCAAGGCGGCTTTGCTATCTTGTGCCGCTTGCAGTTCCGCTTTGTGGCTCTCCTCTTGGTCGGCCAGCTTCTTGGCTAGGCGATCCCGTTCCTGGACCAAGGCAGCGTACTCGGCCTCCTTAGTATGAAGGGCGGCCTTCGCTTCGCCGAGCTCCTTCCTCAAGTCGGCGTTGGCCCCTGAAGACAAAGAAAAAGAAAAAACCAATAAGGAAAGAGTCGTCAAGAAAGATTCGACCCGACTCCTCAGCAGTCAGCCCGAATCTTGGGGACTACACCCAGTGGGTGCGCTGACGCGCCCCCACGGGAGATAGACAAGATCAATTACTTACTTCGGCTGTCGGCCAGATCGTCGGTCCTCCAGCTCAACTCCCGAGCCTGGGAGTTGAAGGCGGCAGCACGGAGGTTGTGATATTCCTGAAAATTCAGACAAAAAGCAAAGTAAGTTAGCCGTCGAGAAAGATCTGACCCGACTGCGCAGCAGTCGGCCCGAATCTCGGGGACTACACCCAGTGGGTGCGCTGACGCGCCCCCACGGAAGAGATCAAGAAATCAAAAGTGGCCAAGAACGAAAGACTCACCCGGATGGTGGCTCGCATCGACAGGAACTCCTGGGTGAACTGTTGCAGCAGGGTGGCCTGAGCTTGCAGCCGGCTCCGGACCCCTTGAGCCGCCACGTTCAGCTCGCCAGTCCCTCCGCTGGGAGTCTACTCGGACGTGGCAGTACTGGCCGCCTCCAGATCATCCGCCGACTGGCCTGCGCCCATAACTCGGCGCAACTCCGGCGGAGCGGCGCCTCCCCCTGCGCGCCGGCTCGTCGCCGGCTGCACCTCGAGGTCGGCTTTGTTCTCCGGCTCACCTCCGGTCAGCCCCTCTGGCGCCGCTGACGATTGGCCGCCTTGGCCCGCTCCGGTTGGCGCTGCTGGCGACGCTCTCCTCGCGAAGGCCACGGGGTCCTCCCCCCTCTCCATCAGCGGCGGGTCTTGGACGATCTCCTCCGCCAAGGGCAATGGGGTGTCGGGGGCTACGGCTCGGAGGGGAATGGCGAGCAGCGGAGGCTGGTTGCGCGGGCTTTTTGCCTCCGTCTCCGCGGTCGCCGCCTCCATCTGGCCCTTGGCTGCCGCGTCGGCCTGCTCCTTCGCCGCCTGGGCGGCCGCCTTCTCCGCCGCCTCGCGCTCCTCCCGCGCTTCGCGGGCGTTCCGCTCTGTGGCCTCCCTGAGGTCGGTGCGGGGGTCCACGCGGCGGGAGCTCGAAGAACCTCCAGCCGGCCCAACTACGGAGCCGCCCGGACCACGCTCAAGGGAAAGCGGCGCCCTGTCCAGCAAGCGGAAGAAATTAAGAAGAATGCTCCAACAAGAAGAGAATGATGAAGAGCATGCGGCAAGGCAATTGAAGACTTACGTTGAGACCGCCTGAGGCTGCTTCACCGCCTTGCAGAAGCGGGCCGCTTTCGCAGCCGCCTCGTCTCGCTTGGTCTCCGCGGTGGAGGCTTTGTACTTCTTCGGCCGACTGCCGAAGAGGCCTGAAGCGGCCCGGCGCTTCTGTGCGCCGCCGCCGGCAGTCGGCGCGATAGACGAGCCCGCGCCCTGATGGTCGGCCGCCGGCTGGCGACGCGGGGCGACTTCGGCTTCGAAATCATCCAGCCAGTCCTCGAAGCTAGCGGTGAGCCTTGTGCCCCCGGGCTCGGCGGCGTCCCCCATGACGGCGTCTTCCATGGCGGCCGCCCCCAAGTCCGGATCGTCGACGTCGCCCGCCGTGCGGTCGGGGGCATACTGACGTTCTATCCCCGCCGTCCCGGTCATCGGCGGGAGAAGGGGGTTCTGCTAAGAAGGACCGACTGATTAGAAGCCGGCCATCATGAAGCCGGCTACCCATGAAAAGGAGAAAGAGAGGAAAAACTTACCATGGGCGGAGGGTTGGCGCGAGAATACGGCGCCTTGCCGTATCGCCAGTCTTCGGCGAGCTTGCAATTTGAGATGTAGTTTACCATATACGATACCTCCGCATGAGGCATCTCCCTGGTGCTCAGCCGGCTTGGGTCAAAGCGGCCGCTCATCTGGCACATCATGTGGGGCCGGCTCTGGAGAGGAGATATCTGGCGCTCCACGAAGGCGGCCACCAAGTCGGCCCCGTTCAGGCCCTCTGACTGGATCATCACCCGAAGCTGGGAGACGGCGGCGTTCCCGGCCTGATACAGTGACCGGGACCGGAAACTCCACGAGGGCTGCCTCCCAGCCGGCGGGCCGGCTACGTAAGCCGGCAGGTTGACGTGGTCTCCTTGCTCGGCGACATTCTTCACGTAGAAATATGATTTCTTCCAGATCTTCATCGACTGGATCAGGGGGATGGGCGGGAACGGGTTGTTCTCGCTCGCCCTCCTCATGGCGATGAAGGCCCCACAGGGGGCGGGCACACCCGCGACGACGGTGCCGAGTTTGCTCTGGAAGAACTCTCCGCAGAGCTCCAGCGTGGGGAGCAGCCCCAAGAAGCCTTCGCAGAGGGAGACGAAGGCCGACAGCAGCATCACCGCATTGGGCGTGAGGTGATGCGGCTGGAGGTTGTAGAACTCGAGGAAGGAGCGCATAAATCTGCTCGCCGGAAGGCCGAAGCCGTGCAGGAAGTGCGAGCGGAAGACGACCCGCGCCCTCCTCCGACGCCGGCGAGATCTCCGTCTTCGGCGCCAGATGGACCCGCACGAGGTTGGCGTCGGGCAGGCGCCGAGTCTGGCAGAGGAATTCCACGTGATCCTCATGGACGTTGGAGCCGTCCCACAAGCTTGCCAACGCCATGGGAGCGAGGCGATGTGGAGGCGCGGCGGCGCTGAGACGGGAGGCTGCGGCGGCAACGAGAGGAAGAAGCAAGGACAAGAGGGGGCAGAGCGAGAGAGAGCGTGCGAACCTCTGTCGCTCCCCCTCCTCCCCCTACTTATAGGCTCGCGTGGCGGGACCGAGGAGGCGCGGTGTGGGGAAGCGTGAGGATCGATCGTGCCCACTCCCCCACATCCCGCGATTACGGTGCCATGATGGTGGAATAAAAACCGCCGCGGGAAGGCGAGCGGCCCATGTGGGCCACGGAAGATCCGCGCTCGGACCAAGGCCTGGAGTGGCGGGCCCGGGCCTATGGCGACGTCCCGTCGCGCGCGTGCGTTGGTAGGATTTCCTCGCCACGTGGTCCGCGCCCCCGCCTGCGAGAACCGGAGCTCTTTGAAGTCGGTGTGCGCAAGCAAAGCCGGCTCTTCAGGATAGCAAGCTGACCAAGCTTCTCATCCCTCTGTCCGCCTCGAGGCTCGATCAACTTCGGGGACTACTGTCAGAGGAAATAGCCATGGGTAGCCTAGCCGGCTTCCCCTGGCCCTTCTGAAAAAATTACGAGCCCGTCCGGCTCTCAGGAATCCAAGACATGGGGCCGCCTTCCCCTTGCTGACTGTCACCCAGGCCAGCTCGAAGAAGGCGGCCCGACTTTACCCCTCATGAAGAAAACCATGGGAGGCCGACTCGAAGAAGCTAGCTCCAAGATGCCGACTCCAAGAAGCCGGCCATGAGGAGGCCGACTCCAAGAAGCCGGCTCCCATAAAGCGGTCGAGACCGTACCCTCAAAGTTTGCATCCACCTAGCAGCGATGAGACGGGGCGTGGCTACAGTAAAGCCTGCCACCCCCGAATCCCGGAGCACGCCTGGCACAGTGCGCCGTACGGGGTGGCCATGACCCGTCCGGCGCGGCACTGTTGCTATGTTGACCCTGATGTCATCCACGACGGGCTACCAGTACGGCCCACGGGCGGTGGGCCCCTTTGGGCAGAGAGACACCCGAAGGCGGCCTGGCCTCCCCCAGTCGGCCCGAGACGGGGCCGGCTCCCCGCAGCCGGCTCGCTTCCCCCCTCGAAGAAGACGCCCCATTAACGAGACAAGACGCGGTAAGGCTACGGTAATCGCCCGCCAGACGGCGGCACTATAGCCACGCTTACCTCGATGAAGCCCTCGTCATCAGGATGAGGCTACAGTAACCAGCCATCGACAAGACCCTTGGCAGTGGGGTCTGCCTGTTGCCAAGGAGTTGGTAGCCGTCGGGACCCACCAGCCGGCGGGCCCCAGCAACCGGTGCAGAAGCCGACGAGCGCAGTCACAAACGGCTGGGCCCCGCGCCCAGTCGGATTACCATTGTACCCCCGGGGGTAGGCCTATATAAACCCCCCGGGGCACCCATGCAAAGGGTTCGACCCCCTGCTAGTTCTAGACACCCCGCAAGGAGAAGAAGCAGGCTAGCCGTGCCCTTCTTCCTCCTCCCACCAAAACAGCTCGAGGAGCATTGTGTAGCTACTTGTTCATCTAGTGATCATGCGGAGACCCCGCAGAGCAGCAGTAGGGGTGTTATCTCCATGGAGAGCCCCGAAGGTGGGTAAGATTCGCCGGCGTGCATGTCTTCGCCTTATCCCGTTTCCAGGCACCGGCGATGTCTTACTGGCTCCCACAATGATAAGCCACCCGTTGGCATATGTCGCACCTACCACCTGACATCTATTGGAAAAATTCCATTGATTATATTTGGAGGTTTTGAATTTCCTCTTCCTACTGTCAAGAAGAAATTTGATATTCTTATTATTGGGGATGTGCATATCCCCGTTGAGGTAACTTAGTGCTATTCGAAATTTCTCCGGTTTCATGATTATCGGAATGAGTTGTTAACAAGACTTGATCAACCTTGTTAGTGGATTCTTTTTGATGAGCATGAGATGGATGAAACTAGAAGCATAAACTTCTGTACCCTCTCTATACTTTCTGCTATTTATATTAAATAAAGTAAAAATTGTATTTTTTTTTTGTCTGTTTCCTGACTTATCTGTGCAATATAAAAATATCCCGAAAATAAAAGTCCTCAGAATGCCATGCCAATTTAATATGATTTTTTTGGGAATATTTGAGGATTTATTGTGCAAAAATTACCGCAGGAGGAGCTGCCACCTGGCCACAAGGGTGGTGGGTGCCCCCCCCTATAGGGCGCGCCCCTGCCTCGTGGTCCCACGGTGGCCCTCCTCCGCTTATCCCAGCACCCATCTTCTTCCTCCATCTCACACAAACCCGAAAAACCAACTCAAGCACGAGTTCCAGCCACTTTTGCTGTGATTTTCGATCTCCTTGCTCAAAGCACCTCTCGCAAAACTGCTTGGGGAGATTGTTCCTTGGTATATGACTCCTCCATTGGTCCAATCAGTTTTTGTTCTAGTTCTTTATTCTTTGCAAATTTGTGCTGCATAGGTGACCATGTTCTTGAGCTTGCATGTCAAATTTATATGGTTCCAAGTAGTTCTAATGCTTGATATAGGCCCTAGGCACTTGTAGGAGTAGTTGCTATCAGTTTTATTGAAGTTGGTTCACTTTTGTTTGAAGTTACTAAAAATTTCTGATTGTTTCAGAAAAATAATGAGGAGATTTTTGAGGGGCTCGTCGAGCCAAAGCTCGAAGGAAAAGGCACCGAAGCCTAAGTATAATTTGCCGCACACCGCGGAGATTCAGGCGTGTGAATGGCCTTCTGAAGATTTCTTGAGAGCAGCCGGTATCTACGAAGATTTTCATGAATTGGCTCACAATGTAGGCCTCACCGCTTTCCTCCACGACCAATGCAATCAGTATCTCTTACTCACAAATACTTTTGTGCAAAACTTTCATTTTCATTCTAGGAACTCACCACCTACGGTGCAGTTTCATTTATATGATGAGCATAAGGAGATGTCACTTTATGATTTCTGTCGGATTTGTTTAATCCCTTTTGAGGGCAAGACAGAAGAACCACATCATGATGATGTGGCTGGGTTTATTGATACTATCACTGTAGGAGAAACTAGAAAGGTTTCCGGTGCACGAATCACTAGCATACATTTTCCTGTTTTACGCTACTTTGCATTATTTGCTAGTCATTGTTTAATCGGACGTGGAAACAGTGGAAACCTTAGTATCCCTGATATAATTATTCCGCACCACGGTTTATACAGTGATAACACTTTTAGTATGGGCGGTATTATTGCTAGACGGTTAAGTATGAACCGTACTAAGGGTCCCATCTTTGGAGGCGTCTATGCCACATGCCTAGCTGCACATTTTAACATACCTATTAGGCATGCTGAGAAGGAAGAAAAGGTGCTACCCCGTGTTTATCTAGATCATAAAAGTATGGTGGCACATGATTTTATTGTTAAGAATAGGGCAGGTGAGCTTAAAAATCAATTGTTCTTTAACAAACATCATCCTGAGACTATTATCCTGCCTGCTCCTTCTTTGTTTAATTTTGTAGGACCCTACCTCGTTACATGGGCTGCCGTCCAAGCTTACAAGAATCCTGCACCAGCCCTAGAACAGGAACCACAAGATGAGCCTCCACGACAATCTGTTTATTCTTGGGATCCAGAGATGACTGTCAGCCAATGGCAGTCAGAGTCTTCTTCTTCATCACAGTACGACCCCAACAACTATTATTATGGATATCCGCCAGGCCAGCCGTGGCCATAGACCAACTTAGGCCAAAAGCCTAAGCTTGGGGAGTACGTATTTCTCACCAACATTACATTTATGCTCACACACACTCATTACTAGATGTCGGTGCTCATACTTTTTCACTGTAATATCCATGCTACTTTATTTCCTTTTTCCTGCTTTCTTCTTGTGTGTTTGCTAAACCTTAAGAAAAAACAAAAAAAATTAGTAGTAGTTTATTTTTCTGGTGTGGTAGTAATAATTAAAAAGAAAACCCAAAAATATTTCCCGTCCTTCTTTTGCTTGTTGGGAGCTTTCCCATGTAAATAGTTTTATTTTTTGGGGGTCAGTAGGAGAAGACCATAATTAAATTGTTGAAGTGGCTCTTATATGCATTATTGTTGATTTAACCCAGAGCCCATATTGCCTTGTCTTCTCCTGTTTATTGAATGCTCGCAGATTCCAGCTTAGTCCAATGCACGTGCACTCTTATTATTATTCACACCGTTCGGTCATGCAAGTGAAAGGCAATTATGATGATATATGATGGACTGGCTGAGATGAGAAAAACTGGTATGAACTTGACCTCTTTTGTTTTTGTAAATATGATGAGTCCCTCGTTCTTGATTCAGCTTATTATGAATAAACATGTTTGCAATGACAATTAGAGATCATAGTTGCTTGTGTCATGCTTGATTAGCTATGAGTTATAATGGTTTACCTTGTGTGCCAACATGCTATTGAGATGATTATGATGTGGTATGATGGGGTGGTATCCTCTTTTGAATGATTTAAGTGACTTGACTTGGCACATGTTCACGCATGTAGTTGAAACAAAATCAACATAGCCTTCACAATATTTATGTTCATGGTGGATTATATCCTACTCATGCTTGCATCCAATGTGTATTAATTCTAATGCATGTACATGGCTATTGTCGCTCTCTAGTTGGTCGCTTCCCAGTCTTTTGCTGGCCTTCACTTGTACTAAGCGGGAATATGCTTGTGCATCCAATCCTTTAAACCCCAAAGTTATTCCAGATGAGTCCACTATGCCTTCCTATATGCGGTATCTACCTGCCGTTCCAAGTAAATTTGTATGTGCCAAACTCTAAACCTTCAAATAAACATTCTGCTTTGTATGCTTGAATAGCTCATGTATCAACCAAGGCTGTCCTTATCTTCCGTGTTAGGCGGGTTATTCTCAAGAGGAGTGGACTCTGCTCCTCACTCACGAGAAAATGGCTGGTCACCGGGATGCCCAGTCCCATGCTTTATGCAAACTAAATCAAAATTAATTGCAAACAAAACTCCCCCTGGGACCTGATGTATGTGGGAGGCACTCGTTGTTTCGAGCAAGCCATGGATTGATGCTTGTTGGTGGAGGGGGAGTATAAACTTTACCATTCTGTTTGGGAACCGCCTATAATGTGTTTAGCATGGAAGATATCGCCATCTCTTAGTTGTTACGTTGACAATGAAAGTGTATTGCTCAAAATACAATTTATCTCTATTGCAAAACCGAGCTCTGGCACCTCTACAAATCCCTGCTTCCCTCTGCGAAGGGCCTATCCATTTACTTTTATGTTGAGTCATCACCCTCTTATTAAAAAGCACTAGCTAGAGAGCACAACCGTCATTTGCATTCATCACTGTTAATTTATATTGGGTATGACTATGATTGGATCTCTTTTACCATGAATTACAATGTCTAGTCAGTCCTTGATCTTTAAAGGTGCTCTGCATTTATGTTTTGCGGTCTCAGAAAGGGCTAGCGAGATACCATCTTGTTATATCATATTATGGTTGTTTTGAGAAAGTGTTGTCATCCGAGATTTATTATTATGGCTTGCTAGTTGATTATGTTATTGATATGAGTAATTGTGAGACGTGAGAATTATTGCAAATGTGGTTAGTTATGATCTATGCTGAAAACTTGAATGCTGGCTTGACATAGTTACAACAACAAGAGCAAACAGAGTTTGTAAAAGTTTTTCTTTCTTTCTTTCAGTTTGTCAACTGAATTGCTTGAGGACAACCAAGGGTTTAAGCTTGGGGGAGTTGATACGTCTCCGTCGTATCTACTTTTCCAAACACTTTTGCCCTTGTTTTGGACTCTAACTTGTATGATTTGAATGGAACTAACCCGGACTGACGCTGTTTTCAGCAGAATTGCCATGGTGTTGTTTTATGTGCAGAAAACAAATATTCTCGGAATGACCTGAAACTCCACGGAACATCTTAGAAAAAACAATAAAAAATCCTCACCAAAGATGAAGACCAGGGGGCCCACACCCTTCTCACGAGGGTGGGGAGCGCCCCCCCCTAGGGCGCCCCCCTACCTCGTGGGCCCCCTGGATGCCCTCCGACGCCAACTCCAACTCTATATATTTGCTTTCGGAGAGAAAAAAAATCAGAGAGAAGAAATCATCACGTTTTACGATACGGAGCCGCCGCCAAGCCCTAAAACCTCTCGGGAGGGTTGATCTGGAGTCCGTTCGGGGCTCCAGAGAGGGGGATTCGTCGCCGTCGTCATCATCAACCATCCTCCATCACCAATTTCATGATGCTCACCGTTGTGTGTGAGTAATTGCATCGTAGGCTTGCTGGACGGTGATAGGTTGGATGAGATTTATCATGTTATCAAGTTAGTTTTGTTAGGGTTTGATCCCTAGTATCCATTATGTTCTGAGATTGATGTTGCTATGACTTTGCTATGCTTAATGCTTGTCACTAGGGCCTGAGTGCCATGATTTCAGATCTGAACCTATTATGTTTTCATGAATATATGTGAGTTCTTGATCCGATCTTGCAAGTCTATAGTCACCTACTATGTGTTATGATCCGGCAACCCCGAAGTGACAATAATCGGGACCACTCCCGGTGATGACCATAGTTTGAGGAGTTCATGTATTCACTACGTGCTAATGCTTTGTTCCGGTTCTCTATTAAAAGGAGGCCTTAATATCCCTTAGTTTCCAATAAGACCCCGCTGCCACGGGAGGGTAGGACAAAAGATGTCATGCAAGTTCTTTTCCATAAGCACGTATGACTATATACGGAATACATGCCTACATTACATTGATGAATTGGAGCTAGTTCTGTGTCACCCTATGTTATGACCGTTACATGATGAACTGCATCCGACATAATTATCCATCACTGATCCGGTGCCTACGAGTTTTCCATATACTGGTTTACGCTTATTTACTTTCCCGTTGCTACTGTTACAATCACTACAAAATACCAAAAACATTACTTTTGTTGTCTTTACTTTTGTTGCCGCTACCGCCACTATCATATTACTTTGCTACTAAACACTTTGGTGCAGATACTAAGTTTCCAGGTGTGGTTGAATTGACAACTCAGCTGCTAATACTTGAGAATATTCTTTGGCTCCCCTTGTGTCGAATCAATAAATTTGGGTTGAATACTCTACCCTCGAAAGCTGTTGCGATCCCCTATACTTGTGGGTCATCAACGAATAAAGTGACACAGTTTAAATTTGCATTAACACAATATGGTATTGTTCAGGTCAAGACATGGCAGGAAATGACATTGTGAAGGAGTTGGCAGCTTCACGACACCACTAGATTACAGATCAAGAACTCATAAGTATCAATGGTTAGTGTGCTATCAATTTATACCATTTCAGATTGGCAAATAAAGAGATGGTTTAAATAATAGTAGAATGATATGACATTTTTCATTGCTAAGACATTGCAGAATATGACATTGTGCTATAGTGGGTAGGTTAACCACACCACTGGATTACAGATGAAGAACAGAAGCATACATGCAGTGCAAAAGAAGATCACTTGCTCTGTATAATTTAATTTACATGGTATGAAGAATGAACTTGGTTGTACAACTGAAAACTTAAATTGAGAAAGGACGAACTTTTGTTTATGAACTACATATAATAAACTTTAAACAAGCAATTTGATGCAAACACTAAAAATAAACAGCTATTCCTGTCATGCCTAACCAAATATATACAACAAAGTTTGAAGGCTTGAGATGGACAAACTTACATTATTGGTGAAGACAGGCTCTATAAAGACCTTGTCCATGCTGATGGGGGGGGGCAATTCAAGAAGTTTACCACAGAATCTTCTTCAAAAGCATTGCCTTTATTCTATATTTTGTTAAGAGTAAATATAGATGTGATAATATACGAAAAAATGGAGAATATTTAAGATAAGATGAAGAGTGATGCTACATAACCAAGTAGCTATAAATGTAAGTGCAGCGATACAGGCAAAAGCTACAGCCAAGAGCAAGGCACAGCTAAACTTCTTTAGTACCAACCTTATGGTAAGAGTAAATATAGATCTAATGTGTAGAAAATGGAGGGCAAAGGAAAATAAGCTGCAGAGTGATGGTACATGAACAACTACCTGTCATTATAAGTACACTGATAAAGGACAACATGTACTTACAAGAACAATGCAGAGCTAAAAAAACATTGGCATTGGATATATTCTACACTAATGTAACCATTCATACAGATCAGATAATTTGGAGCGAACAATTGATAAGCAAGCTATCATGCATACTGCTGTCACATAATGAACTAGGTATGTATGCAAGTACAGTGATACAGGACAACAGGTACTAACAAGAGGAAAGCAGCGGGAAACATATTTGAGATATCTTGTCGTTCTTGTCAAACCGGAATTCTTCTTCGACCAGATTTCCTGCAAAAAAGATCCGTAAGGCACATGCGGAAAAGTAGAAGTTCAAATTGTCATGTGATTTCATAGACAGTACCTCATCCTGGGAACGAGACCAGTGCATAACAAGGTTTTTCCATTAAATGTCTTCTAAATTTAGCACAGGAGACTTCACCAGAAATTCGTTTATAGACTTGCCATCAAAGTGTGATTTCCTCAGGTAACACCGATACTGCTGCAATGCTTCCTTGAAAAGCACAAGCAAGCTTTGCTCGTCATGACTATCCAGATTGACCCTCGCCTAGTTACAACAATGTAATGTAAATCATTGATGTGTTCAATCAGCAAAAAACAGGAAAATAATAGCTGTGAATAATAGCACTTACACGTAAGTTGGACAAGAAGATGTGAAAATGGTGTTTGTCTTCACAATAATCTTCCCATGATGGGAATATATGCACGTAGTCCCTAACAACATTGAAAGCATTGTCTTTTAAACTGGGAATAAATGGAATGGGGATCCAATCTACAGGAATTGGCCGTCTCTGCAGTTGGGATAGGTCTTCGGCCCGTGGACTTGCTATACTTTTTGCTGGAGTGGGATTTTTTTGTGGTACAGCTAGTGCTATGGCAAATGAAATCGGTATACCTTTTGCTGGAGTGCAGGTCCTGTGTGGTGGTGCTAGTGTTGGGGACAGTGAAGTATGGGTACAGTCTGCTAGAGTCGGTCCTACGTTTTGTGTCACTGGTTGTACATCCAATATAAGTGGGGTGATGTCTGATTTCTCCGGCACCACCATGTTTTTCAAGGACTTTGCTGGTGCTCCTTCAGGTTCGGCAATCACCCTCTTCCTTTTTGATGTCTGATGCACAAGAACATCATTTGAGTGAAAAAACATGGTATGATGACAGATGGAATATGTATTGATAATGGATGGGCATGGCATCTCGACATATATGATGAGTAAACTAAGCATATGGCGGTGCAACAAAGTAGAAGAAATGCAAGACAACATATGCAAGATACCTGCAATCAATAAAACATTGCCAAATTAGAACAGTCACCTTGATGGGTGAACAGGATAGGCCATCTGCTTTTGACTCCTCGAGGTTAGAATAGTCATTATGATGATATTCTGAACAAGAATCAACAGGTGGGGAGCGTATGAGTTTCATTGCATCCAGAATGGCACTCAATGCCTTGGTGCTAATTTTGTAAGTCATTGCAGTGTTTAGCTTCAAGAGTGGACTGCTGCTAGTGCGACACAAAGTAGCTACACATATCATAGTGTAGATATAACGGGAAAACCTTAAGCATCAGAGAAAAATCAGCAAAGTGGAACTTGCTGGAATATATGTTATAGTATTGCCGGTACGTCTAGAAAGGCTTCGGATACCAGCTCTCTTCAAGTGAAGGTGTGGTACTGTTAATATCAATGTAACTCTCAAAGGCGACACAGCTCCCCGCATTTCCTTGTTATTCTTATAGGATTCAAGTGGGCAGGCCACTACAAATCCTATTCCTATGTTTACAAGATCGTACGAATCAAAGTGGCTCAAAGTGTCCATCACAACCGACCGTGTAGACCTCTACACTGCAAATGTCCCTGCTCATCTTCAGTACAAGGAACATACTATACTACTATCATACTCCCTCCATTCCAAAATATAAGTCTTGGTAGAGATTTCCACTATGGATCACATACAGATGTATCCAGGTACATTTTAGAGTGTAGATTCACTCATTTTTCTTCATATGTAGTCCATGGTGGAATCTATACAAAGACTTGTATTTAGGAACGGAGAGAGTACATATTAAAGAAGAACGGAAGAGGAACATGGCAAAGAAGAGCAAGAAGATTTTGGATAATAAAATGTTGGTTGCGCAGTGCCCACACATGATGAACAAGAGCGCATTAAGAATGCAACTCCTAGCTGTCTCTCGACCATTTCAGGCGGTTGGATGAAGATCCTACGTCTCCTAACCCTTCTTCTTCCCCGTCTCTGATTCTTCCCATACAGAACACCGCACGGGCCGCCGGCCGGACCACCAGCCCCCACCGCCTGTGTTCCTCCGCCACCCCCACCCCCACCCCCACCCCAACACCCACCCGCGTCGAGTTTTCTTTGTTTGACGAGGCCCCACAACCACCCGAGCCCCTTCGATCGCACCGGCGAACTCCGGCGAGCTCTGAAAAATCGACTGACTCAATTTTGAAATATAGTCTACTGTGATTTAACTAGTGTGGAATATAAAAGGGGAAAAACATAAGCATTGTGAGTATGGTGTTGAGCGTGCCATGGCGGATCTGAAGGTGCAAACCGGACAAAGGCAACTTCGCAACCAAGACAAGAAATCAGAGTAAAGCAGGTGGCGATCTATTTTCTTGCTGCGATAAATAAGTTGAGTAGATACGAAAGAGTACCGCCTTTGGTGCGGCGCCGTGTAGGCATCTGCTGAGAATTTGACGGTTGTAGGACATTGAAGTAGATGTGTCTAGAAGGGGGGGTTTAGACACTTAATGCTAAAGTTGCAATTTTTAGGCCCTTTTGGTTTAGGTGGAGTTTAGGCATAATTTCAACATTCACAATACATATCAACCAAGCATGCAAAGAGTATATGAGCAGCGGAATGTAAAGCATGCAACTTGCAAGAATGTAAGGGAAAGTGTTTGGAGAGTTCAAACGCAATTGGAGACACGGATGTTTTTCCCGTGGTTCGGATAGGTGGTGCTATCCTACATCCACGTTGATGGAGACTTCAACCCATGAAGGGTAACGGTTGCGCGAGTCCACAGAGGGCTCCACCCACAAAGGGTAACGGTTGCGCGAGTCCACGGAGGGCTCCACCCACGAAGGGTCCACGAAGAAGCAACCACCCACAAAGGGTCCACGAAGAAGCAACCTTGTCTATCCCACCATGGTCATCGCCCACACAGGACTTGCCTCACTAGCGGTAGATCTTCACGAAGTAGGCGATCTCCTTGCCCTTACAAACTCCTTGGTTCAACTCCACAATCTTGTCGGAGGCTCCCAAGTGACACCTAGCGAATCTAGGAGACACCACTCTCCAAGAAGTAACAAATGGTGTGTAGGTAATGAACTCCTTGCTCTTGTGCTTCAAATGATAGTCTCCCCAACACTCAACTCTCTCTCATAGGATTTGGATTTTGTGGAAAGAAGATTTGAGTGGAAAGCAACTTGGGGAAGGCTAGAGATCAAGATTCATATGGTAGGAATGGAATATCTTGGTCTCAACACATGAGTAGGTGGTTCTCTCTCAGAACATATGAGTTGGAATTGTGTATGTGTTCTGATGGCTCTCTCCACGAATGAAGAGGAGGTCGAGGGGTATATACAGCCTCCACACAAAATCCAACCGTTACACACAGTTTTCCAATCTCAGTGGGGCCGAATCAACAAACTCAGTCGGACCGAAAAGGTAAACCTAGTGACCGTTAGATACTTTCGGTGGGACTGACATGCAACTTGGTAGGACCGATATGGTTAGGGTTTGGGCATAACGTAATCTCGGTGAGACCGATTACACAAACTCGGTGAGACCGAATTTGGTAATTAGCTAACCAGAGAGTTGGTCAGGCAAACTCGGTGGGACCGTTTTTCTCTTTCGGTGAGACCGAAAAGTTACAAAAAGGAAACACTGAATTTACATTGCAATCTCGGTGGGGCCGATTGCATATCTCGGTGGGACCGAGAATATTGCAATAGGTAACAGAGAGTTTGCAATCCCATCTCGGTGAGACCGAGATCCCTATCGGTAGAACCGAATTGCTAGGGTTTGGCAGTGGCTTATGACAAGTGAAACTTGGTGGCGCCGGATAGAAAGAATCGGTAGGACCGAGTTTGGCTTAGGGTTTAGGTCATATGTGGATATGGGAAAGTAGTTGAGGGTTTTGGAGCATATCACTAAGCACATGAAGCAAGAGGCTCATTAAGCAACACCTCATCCCTCCTTGATAGTATTGGCTTTTCCTATGGACTTAATGTGATCTTGGATCACTAAAATGTAAAATGAAGAGTCTTGAGCTTGAAGCTTTAGCCAATCCTTTGTCCTTAGCCTCTTGAAGGAGTTCCCACAACCTTTAGTCCATGCCACTCCATTGTTGAACTTATCTGAAACATACTAGATAGAAACATTAGTCCAACAAGAGATATGTTGTCATCAATTATCAAAACCACCTAAGGAGCACTTGTGCTTTCAATCTCCCCCTTTTTGGTAATTGATGGCAACATACATCAAAGCTTTAGATAAGGATATAAAGAGCAGCAAGTAAAGCTTTGGAAGGACATGTAACAAGCATAGGCTCCCCCTACATGTATGCACTCATGTAAATATGAAATATAGAGGCATGTGAGAGCATAACCATGACAGAGTAGGCAATGTGTTACATGTATCTTGGCCATATGCATCAGAGCAAAAGATTATCAAGGAAAATACCTTCATGCTCATGAGTCCTTGCAAACAGTATGTACATAAGCAAGAACTCCTCATACTCATGATTTTGATGCATATACTTACCTTGTGGTCTTGAGTTGGCTTACGATGGAATGAACCTGCACAAACAAAGTTAGATAACACAGGTACATCCACTAGCCAGAGCAAACAAAAGAAACCACAAGAATGCCAAGACTGGGATGACATGTAGAGAGTGAGTACAAGGTACCACATTGGAATCAACATGTCCCCAAGAATAAAGATATGCGAAGAATTTGACTGATTTCTTTCCCTTAGGTGTCTTGCTCCCCCTGAATGTGACATGGGATATTGGGGGAAGATAGGGAACAGAACTTAATTCAAATGAGTACATATGAACATGTCTTTCCCCCAAAAAGACATGTGGCACCTCTCCTCTTGAACATCAAGCATCTGGGATCCTTGAGTATTCTCTCCCCCTGGAGATTTCTTCCTCCCCCTTAATATTTGGGATCCTTGAGTATTCTCTCCCCCTTAGTACTTTCTCCTTTGTAGGTGATAAGCTTTTGATGTGATCTCTCTCCCCGATGATAAGCTTTGATGTGATCTCTCTCTCCCCCTTTGACATCAGTTTCCAAGAAGGTTTTCCTGGAATCCGTCGAATAGGTTTGGTCGTTGAGATTCAGCACAAAGCAGTGAATAAGACTGTGATGCTTGTAGAGGACAAGATTCATTGAGTGGAGCTGGATCAGAAGAAATATAGAATATGTGGCAAACTGTTTTTCCTGTTGCGAAGTCGGTGGCACCGAGTGGCATGTTTCGGTGGTACCGATGGGATTCGGTTGGACCGAAAATGACAATTCGGTGAAACCGAGTTCATCACAGAGAAAACTCTTGTCACCTCAGCTCACTAGTCAAGTAAGATCTCACAAAGATTTGCAATGGATTAGCTGAAAGATTTGCAAGGAATTTGATGCAGAAATATGCAGAACAAAAATCAAAAAGAAAAGAGAAGAAACTGAAAGATCTAGATGAAGTTTTTTTGTTTTTTAAAAACAGAAAGAAACTAAACATGCATGAGACAGATGCAATAACACAAAAAAGAACACAAGAGAACTTCATCTAGAGTTGGGCGGTGACATAGTCACCTATGTTAGAGTATATTGACTTAGGAGTCAAGTGAGAACACTTGATCATAGGTCATACTCATCGTTTAAGCTCAAAATGGGGTTACCATTTTTTGTTTAAGCATCTTGATGTATTCTCATCTTGTTAAGTTTCTTTGACTCATGTCTTGGAGTAAAGCTTCTCTAAGATGGAATAACATACCTTGGGTGGTGGTGTGGTTCTTGCTCATGTAGTTGAACTTGTGTGGGTGCTCAAGGTTGATGTAGCTCATCAAGAGTTGGGAGCACCACTTGGAGTTTGAGTTCATCTACCTACATGGGTTAGATCTTTGCAAGGAAGAGCACTTGTGTATCCAAAAATGACAATCATGAAGCTCAACATAGAATTTGTCAAAGGATATGTTTGAATGGTTTTGTGCTTCCTTGTCTTCAACCACCATTGTGTAGAGTCTTGGTGATGTAGAGATTGCTCAAGATGTGAGTGAGTCGCAATCTCATGGAATTAGATTCAACCAAGCACCTACATGGGTTAGACAACATGCAAGGTGCAAATATATCCAAGACATAAGATAGTTATCATAAGAGATATATCAAGGATTAGTCATAAGCTCATGTCTTGCATGTGTCCAATGGAGTTTCTACTCCAAGTTCGAAGCATCAATGATGTTCAATTCTCCTCTCAACCTGCAAAACACTTTCTCATCAAGTGGTTTATTAAATATATCTGCTAATTGCTTATTGGTGCGAATGTGCTTAAGGTTAATGTCACCCTTAGCAACATGATCTCGAATGAAATGATGACGAACTTCAATATGCTTAGTTCGAGAATGTTGCACGGGATTATGACCAATTTTGATAGCACTTTCATTGTCACAAAGTAGTGGAACATGTTTCACATAAATCCCATAATCTTTAAGAGGTTGGGTCATCCAAAGTAATTGAGCACAACATGAACCAGCGGCAATGTATTCCGCTTCGGCGGTGGATAAGGATACCGAGTTTTGTTTCTTGGAAGACCAAGACACAAGAGATCTACCAAGAAATTGACAAGTACCCGAAGTGGACTTTCTATCAATCTTGTCTCCGGCATAATCCGAGTCGGAATAGCCAACAAGATCAAAAGAAGACCTCTTAGGATACCAAATGCCAAAATTTGGTGTATGGATTAAATATCTCACTATCCTTTTCACAGCCTTAAGATGACATTCTTTAGGAGCAGCTTGATATCATGCACACATGCACACACTGAGCATAATATCGGGACGTGAAGCACATAGGTATAACAATGAACCAATCATAGAGCGATAAACCTTTTGATCATCCGGTTCACCATCTTTGGTCAAATCATTATGTCCACTAGTAGGCATGGGTGTAGACATACCTTTGCATTCTTGCATATTGAACTTCTTGAATAAGTCCTTGGTGTACTTTGTTTGAGAGACAAATGTACCTTCCTTAGTTTGCTTGATTTGCAAACCGAGAAAGAATTTGAGTTCACTCATCATAGACATCTCAAACTTCCCTGACATTAGCTTTCCAAACTTTTCACTAAAGAGAGGCTTAGTTGAACCAAATATGATATCATCGACATAAATTTGGCATACAAATAGTTCATTAACCCTTTTAGTAAAAAGAGTAGAATCAATTTTACCAATTTCAAAACCACTTGTAGTAAGGAACTTGGTCAAGCATTTATACCATGCTCTAGGAGCTTGTTTAAGACCATAAAGAGCTTTGTGAAGTTTGTAAACATGATTTGGTTTCTTAGGATTGATAAAGCCGGGAGGTTGTTTGACATAAACTTCCTCCTCTATTTCACCATTTAGAAAAGCACTTTTAATGTCCATTTGGTACAAGGTGATATTATGGTGATTAGCATAGGCACGTAAGATGCGAATGGACTCAAGTCTAGCAACGGGAGCATATGTCTCACCATAGTCCATACCTTCGACTTGTGTGTACCCTTGGGAGACGAGACGTGCTTTGTTGCGAACCACTTGTCCATCTTCATCTTGCTTGTTGCGAAACACCCATTTGGTACCAATGATGTTGTGGTTGTTGTCAGGCTTCTCAACCAATGTCCAAACTTGGTTTCTCTCAAAATTGTGTAGCTCTTCATGCATAGCGTTTATCCAATCCGGATCTTCCAATGCTTCTTCAACCTTCATAGGTTCAATGCTAGAGATGAATGAATAGTTTTCACAAAAGTTAGCTAAACGAGTTTTTGAGCGAGTGATTCTCCCGGTTTGTATATCATTGAGGATTTGCTTGACGGGATGATCTTTGGAAATTCTTGCTCGAACTCGTGAGAGATTTTGCTTGGGTCTTTGTTGAACATCTTCTTCATCTTGTTCTTCTTCTTGGTCTTCTTCATTGTTGACGTTGTCATTCTCTTGTCGTGGTGGAGAAGGAGGTTGTTGATGTTCGTCTTGATGTATTTCCTCGTTTTCTTCATCTTGGCGTGTCCCACTTGTGGATGCTTCCGTGTCAATTCTTGGTTCACCTTGTCGTGAAATAGAAGCTTCCACTTGGACGGATGAAGTACTCTCCTTCACCTCCGTTGGACGAATTTTGCCAATGGACAAGTCTTGGATTGCTTCGGAAGGGTCTTTGTCTCCTACATCAATTGGCAATTGCTCTACTTGCGAGCCATTAGATTCATCAAACTTCACATCTATCGTCTCTTCAACCTTTCGGGTGAAATTGTTGTAGACACAGTAAGTGTGAGAGTTTGAGCCATAACCAAGTAGAAAACCTTCATGAGATTTAGGAGCAAACTTTGAACGACGATGCTTATCAAGAATGTAGCACTTTGAGCCGAATACTCGAAAGTATCCAACTTGGGGTTTGTTACCGGTGAGAAGCTCGTATGCCGTCTTGTCGAGTAGCTTGTGAAGATATAAGCGATTTGTTGCGTGACAAGCTGTCTCAACCGCTTCTGCCCAAAAGTTCTTCGGCGTCTTGTATTCATCAAGCATCGATCTTGTCATTTCGATGAGCGTCCGGTTCTTCCTCTCAACAACTCCATTTTGTTGAGGTGTGTACATGGCCGAGAACTCATGTGAAATCCCTTCTTCGTCAAGAAAGGTGTCCACATTTGCGTTCTTGAACTCCGTTCCGTTGTCACTCCGAACCTTCTTGATCTTCACGTCAAACTGATTTTGGGCCTTCCTAGCGAAGTTTCTGAAGATCTTCTGGACCTGCGACTTGTCATTAAGAAAGAACACCCACGTAAATCTTGAAAAATCATCAACTATAACTAGACCAAAAGAATTTCCACCGAGACTCTTGTAGGCGTTGGGACCAAAAAGATCCATATGAAGTAGCTCGAGTGGCCTCCTTGTGGTCATGATGTTCTTCACGGGATGTCTATCCTTATCAAATATGACATCGTTAACTCCAAGGATATGATTTCCTTTAATAAGCTTGTCAAGGTTTCTCATGCCAACGTGACCTAGTCGTCTATGCCACAACCAACCTTTTGAGGATTTAGCAACAAAGCAAGTTTTAGGTTGTGCCTTTTTAGAGAAATCGACAATCTAAAGATCACTCTACGCATACCCATAAAGACCATTATATGATTGTCTCGACGAAAAACTTGGCAATCTACTTCAGTAAATAGGACATTCAAACCGAAATCAGCAAGTCTAGATACTGAAAGTAAGTTGTAGCCGAGTGATTCAACGAGCATGACATTTTGAATGGAACTATCATGTGAGATGGCCACCTTACCAAGGCCAACCACTTTACCCTTTGAATTATCACCAAAGGTGACATATTTTCGAGGGCCGTCATTTTCAGCAAGCTCACGAAACATCTCTTCATCTCCGGTCATATGATCAGTACATCCACTATCAAGAACCCATTCCTTTCCTCCTGATTCATATCCCCGAAGATTTGCCATAAGACCAAAATGTCTCATTGCATCATCAAGATCGAAGTCACTATCATCATCATCATCATAGTATCCATGTTCATCATGATCTTGTGACTCATCATTTCCTCGAGAGGGTAATTCGTTAGATAAATGATCATCAAAGTGGTCACTTTTATGAATTCTTATAGCTTCGAATATGATATCACTAATGATTCCAACATCTCCTTTAGCATGCTTAAGATTGGTAAGTTCAAATAGACAATTACCAAAACTAGGATCACTAGAGTTCATCTTACTCAAGGCAATAGATTTATGGAGAATTTCATCCAAAGTTTTCAAGGAATGATCAAGAAATCTTCCTCAAGAAATTTCCATATAGTATAGGCACAATTAAGAGTAGGCAAACTAGCAATCAAATTTTTGGGCAATCCTCTAATGATGAGCTCAATAGTTCTAAGATTGCGAATCATGTCAATATCTTCATCTAGGGTAGGATGCAAAGGATCAATATGAGGTGCACAAGGACTAGCAATATACTTGTTCAAATGATATTGATTGAAGATTACAAGCATCTCATTTTTCCACTCATGAAAATATTCTCCATCAAGAATAGGCACTCTATGTCTAAGACTCCCTAAAGTAGACACATCCATCTTCCTCCAATGGTGATTAAACCAAGGCAATGGAGACCAAAGCTCTGATACCACTTGTAGGACCTTGAAGTAGATGTGTCTAGAAGGGGGGGTTTAGACACTTAATGCTAAAGTTGCAATTTTTAGGCCCTTTTGGTTTAGGTGGAGTTTAGGCATAATTTCAACATTCACAATACATATCAAGTAAGCATGCAAAGAGTATATGAGCAGCGGAATGTAAAGCATGCAACTTGCAAGAATGTAAGGGGAAGTGTTTGGAGAGTTCAAACGCAATTGGAGACACGGATGTTTTTCCCGTGGTTCGGATAGGTGGTGCTATCCTACATCCATGTTGATGGAGACTTCAACCCACGAAGGGTAACGGTTGTGCGAGTCCACGGAGGGCTCCACCCACAAAGGGTAACGGTTGCGCGAGTCCACGGAGGGCTCCACCCACGAAGGGTCCACGAAGAAGCAACCACACACAAAGGGTCCACGAAGAAGCAACCTTGTCTATCCCACCATGGCCATCGCCCACACAGGACTTGCCTCACTAGCGGTAGATCTTCACGAAGTAGGTGATCTCCTTGCCCTTACAAACTCCTTGGTTCAACTCCACAATCTTGTCGAAGGCTCCCAAGTGACACCTAGCCAATCTAGGAGACACCACTCTCCAAGAAGTAACAAATGGTGTGTAGGTAATGAACTCCTTGCTCTTGTGCTTCAAATGATAGTCTCCCCAACACTCAACTCTCTCTCATAGGATTTGGATTTTGTGGAAAGAAGATTTGAGTGGAAAGCAACTTGGGGAAGGCTAGAGATCAAGATTCATATGGTAGGAATGGAATATCTTGGTCTCAACACATGAGTAGGTGGTTCTCTCTCAGAACATATGAGTTGGAATTGTGTATGTGTTCTGATGGCTCTCTCCACGAATGAAGAGGAGGTGGAGGGGTATATATAGCCTCCACACAAAATCCAACCATTACACACAGTTTTCCAATCTCGATGGGACCGAATCAACAAACTCGGTCGGACCAAAAAGGTAAACCTAGTGACCGTTACATATTTTCGGTGGGACTGACATGCAACTCGGTAGGAACGATATGGTTAGGGTTTGGGCATAACGTAATCTTGGTGAGACCGATTACACAAACTCGGTGAGACCGAATTTGGTAATTAGCTAACCAGAGAGTTGGTCAGGCAAACTCGGTGGGACCGATTTGCTCTTTCGGTGAGACCGAAAAGTTACAAAAAGGAAACACTGAATTTACATTGCAATCTCGGTGGGGCCGATTGCATATCTCGGTGGGACCGAGAATATTGCAATAGGTAATAGAGAGTTTGCAATCCCATCTCGGTGAGACCGAGATCCCTATCGGTAGAACCGAATTGCTAGGGTTTGGCAGTGGCTTATGACAAGTGAAACTCGGTGGCGCCGGATAGAAAGAATCGGTAGGACCGAGTTTGGCTTAGGGTTTAGGTCATATGTGGATATGGGAAAGTAGTTGAGGGTTTTGGAGCATATCACTAAGCACATGAAGCAAGAGGCTCATTAAGCAACACCTCATCCCTCCTTGATAGTATTGGCTTTTCCTATGGACTCAATGTGATCTTGGATCACTAAAATGTAAAATGAAGAGTCTTGAGCTTGAAGCTTTAGCCAATCCTGTGTCCTTAGCCTCTTGAAGGAGTTCCCACAACCTTTAGTCCATGCCACTCCATTGTTGAACTTATCTAAAACATACTAGATAGAAACATTAGTCCAACAAGAGATATGTTGTCATCAATTATCAAAACCACCTAGGGAGCACTTGTGCTTTCAATGGTGCTACGGTAGCGATGGCTGTCAGTGGCGTGGAAGCAGATCTAGGAGGGTAGATGGTGGCGGTGGGGCGCGGTGAACGAGACGATCATAGGAGCGACGCCGGCAAGGTGGACGACGACGAGGATGAAGCGAGAGGACGGGATGCAAGGATCCCGGTCCGAAGCTGTGGATGAGAGAGGTCAATCTCTTGTAATGGACGGCGGCGTCGGGTTATCAGCTCCGGCATGGTGGAGGAGGACGGCGATGGATGGGGTGGCGGACGACGGCGGATGGAGGAGGGTGGGGTGGAGAGGGTGTTTTGGCGCCCACGGAGCACGAATGGGGAAAAGGGAGGTAGAGAGGAAGGGGGAAGCATGTATTCAGGGCGCGCTTGTCTCAAATGCGAGAAAATTTACAAACTTAGCCCCCGTTTCAAATTTCTACTACATCACAGCAACACTAGTCGGTCGGGGATAGGACGGTAATCTCGCATACACCGAATATTTGCCGACGAGAGTTTGTTTTTGGCGCCCATCGTGTATGAATATGAATCGGGGAGGGAGTCGATTTCGGCCTAGGACACACTGTGTTTTGTCGCCCACCGTGTATGAATCCGGGTGAGAGGCGGTTACGTCACATTTGGGTGAAATTACAAACCTACCCCTATCGAAACCTATAGAAATCCAACATATAGGCTTTGGGTGGCAGGGATAGGCAGCAGTGATTTCCATCTCGCAGATTTTGGTTCCAGGCGATTACTGCGACTTTCCCCGCTTCGTTCAAATTTTGCAGAGTGCACGTTTACCGTGCCAACTTAATTTGAATCCCATTTGTATTCTATTTTTTTCGGGCGGGATCCATTTTCAATTGGAATTACATTCTATATACATCATTTTTTATATATATTTTCAAAAGCACAACATCATTTATACATAAATATGGTTTACAAATGGCATGATCTCAGATTCATAAGGTTGTATCCATCAATTTGGATTTTCAAATATTTGAAACCACTTTATGTTGAAATCCAATGTATGCATTCCTCGCTAACTGTCTCCAATTAATGTGTGTTTCATGCGGGTTTTTTTACTTCTCAAACATGTATAATGTATTTCACACACGCAACATATAATGTAATCCCGTTTAGACATTAATTGCATATAAACCATGCATTATTTGTAATTGAAGAATCTATGGATCAGCAATATTGATAAACTATATAACATTACACGTGTGCCCAAATTCAAATGAATATGCATGTTTGATACACCAATTTGCGTTATGATATTATCGATGTCGTGATCTCCCGTTTAAATATTTGAATCCCCTTTAATCCAGATATTCGTCTCATATAGCTATCACTCATGCTTATATAGGACTATCTCTCTGGACCCATACGCGTTCATCATCTCTCAGGTATCTCTCGTGCTACCTGTATGTCGACAATGATCTTTTATCTTCGTAACACGCATACGGTACTCTCTCCCTCGACCTTCATCACTCTATCTCTCTCTAAGTATATCTCGCTCCCTGCTATGTGTCTCTAACTATGATTCTCCATGTGGAATCTCTTTCTCTCACACAAACACAAAACTTTGTCTCCCAGGGTCGCATTTCTCTCTACTATTCCCATGTGTGCCACTCGCACACCCCTCATACATAGATGTATTTCGCTCCTTAGATATGAGAACCTACGACTCTTCCTCATCAATATATCTTTCTCACACACAAACACAAACTCTGTCTCCCAGGGTCTCATATTTCTCCGTTGATCTCTTGTATGTCGCTCACACACACCCTCTCTCCCTAGAGATATCTTGCGTTCCCTTGTATGTCTCTCTAGCTACCACTCTCGTTGTGAAATATATTTCTCTCTCGCAGACACAAAACTCCGTCTCTCTGGATCTCATTTCTCTCTGATATCTGTTTGTATGTGACTCAGATGCACCCTCTCTCTATCTCTCTCACACCCACACACATAACCCAGCCTTCTGATCCACTCGACTCCTATCTCTAACGCACACTAGCTAGCAGCTTTATCTTTCTATTTATCTGTTTATCCATCAACCTTCTTTCTCACCCTCACTCTTGATTCCTATCACGCACACTACATATGTTTCTCTCTACATGCAGTCAAGTTCCCTCTCACACACATATATAACTTCACCCTTTGAACCACCCGACGGTCATCTCCAACACCCAAACTAGCGGATGTCCCTCTAGCTAGCATCTCCATCTCTGTATCTATCTGTAGTTTCTCTGTCAACATTTCTTTCTCGCATGGAGTATTGCTTCATGTCACCCACACTATATATGTCTCTCCATACATATGCATTTATAGGTTGGTCTCTTTTGCACAATCGTTGCGCCTCACTCCCTCTGCTCGCCATAGATGCATGCTCCAGCCCACGCCACTATCTCTTAAAGACAAAAACACATGCTCAATTGTCGGGACTTCTTCCATGCATTCTCACATGCATGCATATTGTCATACCGATTCGTCTCTCCCATGTCGTTGATCTTATGACTTATGTCTTCTTTCTTTTATCTCGATCATGCGCGCGCACACACACATCCCACGTATACATGTATACCTCTCACACATGCACGTTCATGGTCTCTATGTGTCCACACGTAGTTAATTACCCTCAATCCTAATGCCACATCGAATCGTTCTCCTCTTTTGTGCACATAACTTCTGCCTAGATGGGTAAAACACACACTCACACTTAACAATCTCCTTCTAGCTACCCCCCCTGCCTCTCACTCTTCCCCTATATCCCCGAAACCAATAAGACCATCCCTTAGTTTAATTCCCGCCTACATGCACCATCAATATATAGTAGTCTTCCTCGGTGTCTCTCGAACAAACACGTTCTCTCGAAGTCGACTCCTCTCATGCATATAGGTCCTAATGCATTTTTCGAGGCTAACTTTGACCAAATGTTAGAGCAATAATATATGACATGCAACTTACACAAAGCATACCTTCAATTTTGTATGTCAAAGGAGATTCCAATAATATAATTTGCATAGTATACATCTCATGTGCTATTAATCTTGTCAATAGTCAAAGGCTGTCTTGAAAAACACATTAGACCCTATATAGATGGAAGGAGGGAGTAGGTCCCATGCAAAAAATGAGAATAAAATTCAAACATCTGGGCATCGTGGCTCGGTCGATAACATTGAGAAACTTGGTTTGAAAATCATGAAACTTGGCATGGTGTCATGTCATGGTAGTACCATGCCGTGGTAAAAAAATTGGCCGAATAGGAACAAATTTTGGTATAAGCTTCTTGCAAATCGGAGCTTCTCTCAAGAAGGCTCGTGGTTCTGGGAGGGAACGTGTCACCTTCGTGTGCATAATTCAAATTTGAAATACAAGCACATGTTCCAGTGCACCAAAGTTGGTTGAAAAATCACATGTGTGTCCTCGGGTAAATTTCTAGGTTCCATGCAAGAAATGGGAATGAAATTCAAAATTCTGGGCGTCGTGGCTGGGTTGGAAACATTGAGAAACTTAGTTTTTTAATTCCTGTAAATACAAAACATGCATGAAAATAATGAAACTTGGCTTGGTGCCATGACATGGCACCAACATGCTGTGGTAAATTTGCAGTCCGATTTGCGAAGGCGCACACATTAACAATCAACAAAGTTATTTTCGAAGAAGTGTTGTCACGTTACAATCGGAAACACAAGTATTATTGAAACCGTGGGCGTTCTACTTACTAGTACCATTTACTTGCCGCCACGCGTTCCCTTTTTTATTAGCTAGGAGGCGACGTGCAGGGTAGCTATTTGAGTATGAGAGGCGTGCGATCAGACCCCTGCGCGTGCTTATCGGGAGGAGGGCCCTTTGACCTCCATCTGCCGTCCACCTCTCTCCCAAGGTCTCCATTAATGGCACCCGAGCCTCTGTTTAATGGCGTGGCTATGTCTCACTCGACTGAGATTTAAGAGAGAAAAAAGAAAATCTGAAAGCACGGATCTTGATGTAAGATCTGACGGACCTATATAGCATCTATTGCGACTTATAGCAAGACTGATGAATATATAAGGACGATTAAAACTTTTCTGATCAAAGAAGGGCTTGCCCCTTCCGATTTTCATTACTGAAAACCACCACAATTCACAAGAAGTTCAGCACAACTCCAGCCTAACACGAAGGACTAAAAGCTACCAGATTGAAATCGCAACATACCAAGAGGCCAACAAAGGCCAAACATCCGCGCTAGAACCCAACATTTCACAATCGACGACACAATCCACATCCTAAACTGATTATATCAAAAGAAACCAGGAAAGTAGTCTCTGCGGCGAGCGGCAATGAGCTCTTTTGTGTCCTCAAGACGCTGCTTGAGAACATCCACGGATTCCTCCACCAGCCTTTGGCGCTCGTTGCAGAGCATGTCATTCTTGTCCATAAGTTTCTTCAACAAGGCACTAGTCTCCTCCTGCAGGTCTGCACTTCGGACGATCTTCTCCCTCAGCAGGTCGCGCTCGGCCCGGAGCCTCTAATTGCCCTCATTTAGTTGCCGGATGACGCCGGTAGCCTGTTCAAACGAGGCTACCATGTCGTCCTGCAACCTCGCCGAGCGGGAGATCTGATCCGTCTGGCTATGGATGATCGCATGCATGCGCTTGTAACAGCCGTCGCGTGCCCGCGAGAAATTTTCCCAGGCCGCCACGGCGCGGCAGGACATCTCTACTGCATTCGTGGCACGGCGGGACATCTCTGCTGCTTCCGCGGCGCGGCCAGACCAGTCTACTGCATCGACAGCGCGGCGGGACCTCCGTGCTACTTCATCGGCATGGCGGGACCTCTGTGCTTCTACTTCCGCGCGGCGGGACATGTCGGCTGCTCTCGCAGTGAGGCGGGACATCTCTCGTGCTTCCGCTTCCATGCTCACCTCTCCCTGGTGGCAATCTCTCGACCTAGAACTCACGTTGGCCATGGCAGACGCAAGGGAAGGATGCTGAATGACTTGTTTGTTTTTGTGGATGAGGAGTTGAGGAGGAATGTGAAGTCATCTTGGCATACTAGTATTTATAACCGAGTACTAATACGCTCCTAAGTGGGAAACCGTTTAGGTTGTGATCAGTGTGAACAGGTTTGCAATTCAATATAGCATGGAGTAATTTGGAATGTGACGAGACGCAAGCTCAAAATTTATTGACAGTTCTAGTTTCGAAGTGCGGCACTATTCCCGGATGGAGTACTTCTTTTTCTACTCCCTCCTTTCCAGTTTTATAGGGCTTATCTCAAAATTTTAGTTTTTCCATTTTATAAGGCTCAATTTGGTTGTCCCCAACACATGTTCAGATTCCAAGGTGCATTAAATCATTGCATGCAAGTATTAAGAGAAAATTGACCAATGCATGTACTTTATGCATGCATGCATTGCAATTAATGCATTAAACCTATCTCTCGGGACTTCTCGCACGGACCATTGTGCCACCCACAAAAACTTGTACTCTGAGTTTAGTAGTATGTTATACAGGAAGAGAAGAGGTGCACGCACGCACTCGTCCTCTCACACACGCGTCTATTTTTTCTCGAAAAGGAGGATGATGACCCTCGGCCTCTGCATCTGGGAGTCACACACGCAAATTATTGAAATATATCGAGTGCAGTGCTTTGATGTGTCCTGTCAACTCGTACATCAACGAGAAGTTTGATTATCCTCTCCCTCGCGAACTTAACTACACATGCCTTTGGCTGGATGACAGGTTGGCCACACATCTATAGGGCCCACCTATCATACACGCAAAGGCAGGAGCATCCCTCCCTCGCCCATGAGCGTGGTGGCTGGCAAGACTAGGAGAAGCTTTCGCTACACGCTCTCCCTCCCGCACGCGGTGGACATGCAGCAGTTCAATCGGTGTCAGATGGCCAGAAGCGTACTATAGTACTCCTCCAGTGTAGTAGTATTTCATCATTGTTCGACTTCCTGAAGAGGCGAAGAGCCAAGCGCAGCCTGGACGCTCGTGTGGCAGTTTCATGTGTATAGTAGTCTAGGATAGCGTGTACCATGCCTGTAAAGCTTAAAATCGTTGGGGTCGGCTCCATGCTATGTGGCCGTCTTGAAGTTTTAAAAAAATTTAAAATAGTCTTCTGGCCCTACCCGAAAATTGCCGCGCGTACTGCCCGGGACAATCCCCGCCCTCAACTTTTAACTACACGAAAACAGTTCGAGCTTGTTCGTTCTATATAAATACAGTACTTACTGTATGTTTATTCACCCGTGGGGTTGTTCAATGAATGGAGGGGCGGGGAGCACAAGTGAACAATACTATAGTACTACTAGTAGTAAGTAGGAGTCATACAGTAGTCACCTTAAATAGAGAGTTTCTTTTCTTTAATGCCACGTACACAAATTGAAACGCTTGTTGTGGAGATAAAAAAGATAATCACTCCACTATATATGGACGCAGGGGCCTAACCGCCTTCTTTACTAGGGTTGCTCTCTTCATTCTCTCATCCTCTCCAGATATAAACAAGATAGTGGTAGCGACATTTTCTCTCTGCTCACCGCTGGTCATAAATCCGGTCGGATCCCTTCGACCGGTGTGTGTAGAGGACTAAAAGGTGCATCATTCACGCGGTCATCGCCGCCGAGGGAGGAAACCCACAGCTGCCGGAGGGGCCCGATCCTGAGCCCATGCCGTTCTCTCCGACACATGGCCGGCTCGAGAGGTCCTCCGACCCTTCTTCCTCCCTGCCCTATTGTCCGCAGATCCGACCTGCCGCCGCCGACATCCCGGCGACCCTCGGGTATAAGTTCTTCGAAAGCGGCCTTGTTCTACTACCCCAGCTCCCCATGTGTCTGCATGTGCATCTTTTTCTACTCCCATCAGCTCTTCCAAAGCCACCTAAATATTTAGTATTATTAGAGGTAAGCTACTTCATGCATTCGAATCTAGGGCTTTGTTCAAACAACAAAGAAAGGGGGGAAAGTTGTAGCATGAATCTAGGACTTGATTCAAAGAGGAAATAATATGGTGAAAGTAGTAGAGACCGGATACCCAACCGGTCTCTTGGTTGAAAAGGAAATAATGGGAAAACGCAGTACAAACTGGATAAGGAACAAATCTATTATTGGTTGAAAAAAGGATAGAAAGTGGCGGCTGGTGGATAAGTCAACAGAGTATGTCTAGGATTAGATTTGCTGCCATCACATAGTAAAAGGTCTCCAGGATTAGATTTGTTGCCCTCACATAGTAAAAGATCTCAGGATTAGATTTGCTGCCCTCACATAGTAAAAGGTCTCCGGGACTAGATTTGCTGCCCTCACATAGTAAAAGGTCTCCAGGATTAGATTTACTGCCCTCACATAGTACAATGGCACTCCCGCTGTTTTCCCCAGTATGATAAGTAAGTTGCTCCTTTACGCTGCTGAGTGTCCTGGTTTCCTGTCCCCATGGTCCCATGCCCTTAAACCAACTCTTTAGCTGTTGTTGATTTACTACGTCTGGTAAACAAGCAATGCCACCATTAAAGTAATCCCATATTTGAGGAATCTCATTGTTTATCGTAATGCTTCTGGTAACATGAAGCATCGCTGACGTTTTAAAATTTGTACTATCCTTGCGTGATTGCCATGAACATAATTAAGATGCTTCTTTTCATTTTGTATATGTTTCGTATATTCTTATTGACCAGCAACTGTTTACTTTCTATCTTTTTGTGCAGATAGGGATATCCATTTCACCTTGGTGCTATTGTGACCTTTTGGTGAACTGCAGGAAACACTTTTTTGGAATGAGTGTCTTGTGCAGTTCAACTAAAATGTCACGTGGGCAACATCTCTCAATTTTGGTCGAACTGCACAAAATGGTGATTGGAGTTTCCAAAATCTCCGTCAAGTTCTGCTGGTAATCTCGTGCAACATTTTATTAGCCTTTGCAAGATGGAGCCGTCACTATCACCACAATGGCACTTTATTTTAGTGGAACTGCACAAAAGGATAAGAAAATTATAGTTGCACCTTACATGAGCCGGACAGCCAACCTTAATGTTCCTCAATTTTAGTGCAACTACTAAAGAAGAACCTGCCAGCTCACAAGAGCAAGTACTTCTTGCTAGCTGAATGATGCAATCTTTGCTTCATTTCAGGTGAACTGCAGAAAAAGGCGCATGAATTGAATCATGGAACTCCAGGCAGACCTCAGCTGGAGGTTGAGTTCAAGGAGGCCGCTATTAAAGCGAAATCATGCTCTCCTGCCTCCTTGTTTGTGCTGTGCAAACATGCTGTGCAAATAGGAATACTCAACTACAGATGTTGTGACGGTCAAGAGCATTCGCCAAGTTCTTCGATTGTATGACATGGCTAGCCAAGATGGATTTAATCCCGATATTCACTTTATCAAAAGGCTCTAATGGGTTGGTTCTGAATCTTGCAAGCTGGGAATCAGTGAGATGTGTAGGCATCTTTGTTGTACTTATTATTTGGATCTTATTTGTTGGTTATGAATCTAGCAAGCTGGGAATCAATGAGATGTGTAGGCATCTTTGCTGTACTTATTATTTGGATCTTATCTGTTGGTTCTGAATCTTGCAAGCTAGGAAACACGACATGATAATGCAGAGGACAACAACCATAACAAATAGTTTAAACTCGGTAGTATTATCTTTTGTGGAAGTGCGACAAATGTGATGATTGTGTGTGTCCTGAGAATAATAATTCTAATTGTTGTGCATGTTGATCCTGTGGCACTGATAGAACGAGCGAATGCATTGCTTGTTTTAAGTACAAATTTCTATTAAAGCAAATTAAATTTAAGTAAAGTGACCCCTAACTCCTGTTATTACAGTACCAATACAGACCCGCTCGTGAACCGACGTGTGGCCGAGGGTGCATCTTCTGTCGGGCATGCAGCGGACGAGGGAGGGGTAGTAACTGTTGTCGCCTGTACACACTCACCTTACTGTTGAATCCAGTTCCCCAAGAGCTGAAAAACGAACTGATGCCGCCGCCTACACACTCGTTCACGCAAAGCGACTCCAATGGCGATCTGAGGGGTGAGCCTGCTGGATATGGACTTCAGCAATGAGTTCCCCTTTGAGTTCACCGTTCAGTCCTATGGCTGCACCAAGTTGAATTTGATGTACACCAATGATACGGACTCGGTGAAGCTCTGCCTCGCCTCAGTCCTATGGCTGCACCAGGTTCTGGAGCATTCGCCCGTTTCATCGGCAGCGCCGACTGCACCTTCGCTACGGAGGAGAGAAGGAAGAACGCGACGATTCGGCCATCTGGTGCAACAAGCTTGTCGACATCCAGAAGCAATACAAGATCATCAGCAACGAGCAGGAGAAGGACTCCGCGTTGACCTCGCTGAGACCATCATCGACCCCTGATACGCCAACATGAAAGAAGATGACCTGAACACGTGGGAGGTACCTCTGAATCTAGCCTACATAACCTACGCGGCCAAGGGTTCATACGCATGCTACGACATGTACATGCAGATCTTGGACATGAGGGCATGTCTGCTTCCCGTAACCGACGAGTACACAGACAGCCGCAGCGTCATGATCAAGTGTGCCAGGAAGGTCTGGATGTTGTACTTTATCTGTTTATAAGCACCTTTATCATGTGAGTGTTTCATGCATTAGCCTATGTATCGTAATTATCTATTTTGTCCGAAATATTTCTTTTAAGAACCCATTAACCTAATTGCTTGTTTTTAGTGGCAATTTGCTTATGTATGTAAACTAGTTCACTTGTCCGTAAAAAACTAGTTCACTCGGCTGGCGTGCTTTGAATCTCCTTCCTCCCAACATATTCCCCTCCTCAGGTGGACCCAACAGGTCTCTGAATTTTCTCCCACTTTCTTTTTCGATGTAAACTGAGTTTTCTCCCAGTACTTTCCCCTAGAACCAACTCAACTGTCCCACGTCTAGCCTAAAAAATAATAATATCCCACGTACTATTAACTCATCAAATTAAAATGATATTTTATTTCATAAGTTGAAAGTTCTTACAAAATAATAATAATAATTGTTTATATATAACTTGGCAAGTTAGCTCATAGTGATTGCGTACATAAGCTTGCAAAGATTTTACTGACGTGCAATCACGTGTTTATGTTTTTATAACATTTCTCCATCTAGCCCAACATGATATTTTCACCCAGCCCAGCAAGTCTGTGGCTTTCGAGAAAAATGCAAATGGGATTTAAATGGGCTGCATAGATGCTACATCATTGTTTCACCCAGCCCACCAAATGGACTAAAAAACAAATGGACTGACAGCTGGGTCCATGGCCACAGCCCAGTTTTTTTGTGATTTGCCTAGCAAGTCGCTTTGTCAGGCCTGTTGGGCTGCAAATCTTTCAAGACGAGGAGAGCTTTCATTCGGCTTGCCGAGAAAATGGCCCATCAGTAAGGAGAAATGGGTTGTACATTTTTAAAAATTAGTTTCAAATATCTTTTTTTTCATTTCGAGATTTTAAATTACATTATTTTTTATGCATGGAGAATTTGTTGGATTTTATGTTGATATACATTTATTTTTAAAATTAGTTTGAATGCGAGTCGAAATTTTGGGATTAAAAATAGTTCGGACCGCGCCGAAATATGCAAAATTTCGTATAATTTTTTAACCGTGGCCACAATATGGGCTGTAATGCTAACAAAAAGAACATGGGCTCCAAAAAACCTTAAGAATTAGCAAATGGGCTGTATGCTGTTTTCCACAGATTTGAGGCTTTCCAAAAAAAGGTTGACGCACAAGCAGTGACTGTTGGATGGCCATCCAACGGCCGTCGTGCTTCTTCAATCTCTGCTCTTCCTGCTCCAGCCGCTCAAACAGGCGCCAGCGGGACTGCCTGCTCCCTCCTCCCCACGGCCGGCTCTGCTGACGCGCAGGCCTCACCGCCCCACCGTACTCCCATCGCTGGCCTAGCCATCTCTCAACTCACCAACACCTGCTGTTATTCTCCGGCGATGGTAGACGAACCAGTAAACCCTCGTACAGTCGTACTCCCCTCCGCGTGGGAAACAACTGCCGAGTCTTCCCTGCCTCCGTGTCGTTCCCTTCCTAGGGCTCGCCGTCATCCACCGCCCTGGTGCTCTCGGTGCGGCCTGGTCAACGTGGTCAACGACCGACATGCATCTGAAGTGGATTGTACGTGGAGAGGCCGACAGCTGGGTCCACGGTCGCACGCAAGGAAATGCCTCCTTATTACGCACAAAATAATGATTCCTCCACCTGACATCAGGGACCCACCAGCCATATCTTCACATGCTGGGAAGTGCCTCCTTATTACGCTAAAAAAATGAATACCCCCTGCTAGCTGGGACCCACCTTGGTGGGAGGCTGACTTGTGGGCCTACTAAGTTGACGGGGACGGAGGGCTTTGTCAACTTAGTCAATATGCATGATTCTAGCTCCAGTGACCGTACGATGTCCATCCAACGGCCGTAGTGCTTCTTCAACCTCTGGTCTTCTTGCTCCAGCCGCCCAAACCAGCGCCGGTCGTGCCTCGTGCTCCTGCCTCTGTGGCCGACTGCGATGCGGCGGAGGCCTCACCGCCCCCTACTACTCCCATCGCTGGCCAGGCCATCCCTCTACCCACCCACACCCCCTGTTATTCTGCGGCGACGGCAGCCTCACACCGCAGCGAACTAGTGAACCCTCGTACTCCTCTACGCATGGGCATCCACTGCCACGTCTTCCCCGGCTCCGCGTCGTCCCCTTCCTAGGCCTCACCATCGTCCAACGCCCTGGTGCTCTCGGCGCGGCGTGGTCAACATGGTCAAGGAACGACTTCCATCGGACGTGGACTGTATGTGGAGAGGCTGACAGCTGGGTTCACGGCCACATCAAGGAAGTGCCTCCTTATTACGTGCAAAATAATTATTCCTCTACCTGACAGCGGGACCCACCGGACGGGCCATCATATTTCGCGAAAAAAAAATTGTTTCCCCTGACTGCTGGGACCCACCAGCTACATCTTCGCACGCAAGGAAGTGCGTCCGGGCAAAAAAACGATTCACCCCCTGACTGCTGGGACCCACCAGCTACATCTTCGCAGGCAAGGAAGTGCCTGATAGTCGGGACCCACCTGTTCGAAGCGTATGTAGCGTTGTCATTCTAGCCGCGAACGTGTACGTACATACTGGTCGATGTAGAGGCACGCACGTGTCGTAGTAGAGGCGCGCACGTGCCGTAGTAGAGGCGCGCACGTAGCATTTACACGTACGTACATCGGCCAGGGTGCAAGAAAGAAAATATGGCCATGTATGTGTACATACGGGCGGGGTCTCAAACGCCTACTCGCGCATACGTACGGCCAGGGCTCGTGTACATGGCTGGGTCGGAACGGAGAAACAACGTCGTCGTCATGTTCATGGGGAGGCAACGGAATGCGTCGTGCTCATGGGGAGGCAACGGAATGCGTCGTGTTCATCGGGAGGGCTTGGATGGAACAGGCGATGGAAACGAGGCCTGGCGTACCGCAGAATGGAGGAAACGGCCTTGTGTTCGACCGGCCACGTTCGAAACGGGACCCTGTTCATCGGGAGGGGTCTGGCGTACCGCAAAACGGAGGAAACGGACCTCCTACGGTCGAAACGGGGGTCCTGTTGATCGGGAGGGGTGTGGCGTACGGCAAAACGGAGGAAACAGACTTGTGTTGGAGCACTATGGTCGAAACGGGGGTCCTATTCATCGGGAGGGGTGTGGCATACCGCAAAACCGGACTCCACGGGATACTGTTCATCTCCACCGTCGACCTCCTCCAGGCTCCACGGGCTCCTGTTCATCCAGCCTCCACCGCGCGCTACTCCACCGGCTACTGTTCAACCACCCCTCCAACGTCTACTGTTCATCCAGCCCTCCACACCATGGGGTCCTGTTCAACCACCCCTCCACGGGCATCCCTCCACCGTCTACTGTTCATCCAGCCCTCCACACCACGGGGTCCTGTTCAACCACCCCTCCACCGTCTACTGTTCATCCAGCCCTCCACACCATGGGGTCCTGTTCATCCACCCCTCCACGGGCACCCCTCCACCGTCTACTGTTCATCCAGCCCTCCACCACACCACGGGGTCCTGTTCATCCAGAGGCAACGCCACCGCTCACTGTTCATCCAACCCCCCTGCAACGCTCACTGTTCATCCCATCGATCGGCTTCAGTTAGCAGCAGTAGCGAAGGAATCGCTCGATCAGGTTCAGTTAACAGCCATCGATCGATCGCTCGGGTTCAGTAATGCGTAGCCTGCAGTGCAATCGCTCGGGTTCAGTTAGAGCCCAACGCCTCGCTCGGGTTCAGTTAGAGCCAACGCCTCGCACACACGCGCGTACGTGTATGAGAGAAACGCGCATCACTCAGCCCCGACCTCCCACCTTAACCGGGAACTCCTCGAAATTTTCCTCCCCCTCGCTTCTACCATGGTTTTTTCCATCATGGACGGCCTAAAGAATGTCATGCAGCTGCATCTCCGGCCCACCCAGGACGAAAAGCCCATTTTCTGTCATGATTTTTTGTCATAGAAGTAGGAGCCCACCACATCTATGATGATACCGGGTTTTGTCACAATTATCGTCATAGAAGTGTCATATGTATGACAGAAAAAATTTCGTTCGGCCCAAAATGTCATGGATGTGTCTTTTTTTTGTAGTGATGATATATGTTACTTTCTGCTCACTACTAAATTACAAATCATTGTTAACTAAAATTGGCTTTGATATACCTTGGGATCTGGGTGGATTCATTACTTGAGCACTATATGCGTAGCTTAATGGCTTTAAAGAAAGTGCTGCCAGTGAGACAACCCGGAAGTTTTAGGGAGTCATTTATTTCTGTTGAGTGCTTTCATATAGTTTTAAAACAACAAAAATAAAGAGGGGAACCCAAAACTTTTTCAAATAGGAAAGTGAAAGTGAGAAGGACAAGCATTGTTGAAGTGGGAGATCTCCTTGAACTTTGTTCATGCTCACGGCAACTTTGTGAATCTTGATTACAGAAACTTTTCAATAAAAATAATTATCCCCTTGTACAATTCCATTGTATTATAAAAATAATGTGCCAAGGTTTGCCTTTAGGATGTTTACTTTGCTTGATGGTTTGTACGGTGCAGGACAGAAACTTTGGCTTTAGTGCACGATTTTACATTTTTAACTGGAATGTCAAATGGTTCTGATTCTTTGTGCACTGTCTTTCTATACAAATTTTTTATTTTTCCTAATTTTGGCAGAATTGTTCAAGTATCAGAAGTATAGTGAATGTTCAGATTGTTACAGACTGTTCTGTTTTAGACAGATTCTGTTTTTGATGCATAGTTTACTTGTTTTGATGAAACTATCGATTTATATCAGTGGATTAAGCCATGAAAAAGTTATATTATAGTAGACACTATGCAAAAACAAAATATGAATTGGTTTGCAACAGTACTTAGAGTAGTGATTTTCTTTATTATACTAACAGATCTTACCGAGTTTTCTGTTGAAGTTTTGTGTGGATGAAGTGTTCGATGATCGAGAAGGTCTCGATGTGAGAAGAAGGAAGAGAGGCAAGAGCTCAAGCTTGGGGATGCCCGAGGAACCCCAAGTAAATATTCAAGGAGACTCAAGCGTCTAAGCTTGGGGATGCCCCGGAAGGCATCCCCTCTTTCTTCAACAAGTATTGGTATGTTTTTGGATTTGTTTCGTTCATGTTATATGTGCAATCTTGGAGCGTCTTTTGCATTTAGTTTTCATTTTTCTTTATGCACGATGCTGGTATGAGGTAGTCCTTGGTTGATTTATGGAATGCTCATTGCACTTCACTTATATTCTTTGAGTATGGCTTTATAGAATGCTTCATGTGCTTTGCTTATATCATTTGAAGTTTGGATTGCCCGTTTCTCTTTACATAGAAAACCGCCATTTGTAGAATGCTCTTTTGCTTCACTTATATTTGTTAGAGCGTGGGCATATCTTTTGTAGAAAGAATTAAACTCTCTTGCTTCACTTATATCTATTTAGAGAGATGACAGGAATTGGTCATTCACATGGTTAGTCATAAAATCCTACATAAAACTTGTAGATCACTGAATATGATATGTTTGATTCCTTGCAATAGTTTTGCGATATAAAGATGGTGATATTAGAGTCATGCTAATGGGTAGTTGTGGATTAGTAGAAATACTTGTGTTGAGGTTTGTGATTCCCGTAGCATGCACGTATGGTGAACCGTTATGTAACGAAGTCGGAGCATGAGGTATTTATTGATTGTCTTCCTTATGAGTGGCGGTCGGGGACGAGCGATGGTCTTTTCCTACCAATCTATCCCCCTAGGGGCTTGCATAGTAGTACTTTGCTTCGAGGGCTAATAAACTTTTGCAATAAGTATGTGAGTTCTTTATGACTAATGTTGAGTCCATGGATTATACGCACTCTCATCCTTCCATCATTGCTAGCCTCTCTAGTATCGCACAACTTTCGCCGGTACCATAAACCCACCATATACCTTCTCCTCAAAACAGCCACCATACCTACCTATCATGGCATTTCCATAGCCACTCCGAGATAATATTGCCATGCAACTTCCATCATCATCATATACATAACTTGAGCATTCATTGTCATATTGCTTTGCACAATCATAAGATAGCTAGCATGATGTTTTCATGGCTTGTCCTTTTTTGATGTCATTGCTATGCTAGATCATTGCACATCCCGGTACACTGCCGGAGGCATTCATATAGAGTCATATCTTTGTTCTAGTATCGAGTTGTAATATCGAGTTGTAAGTAAATAAAAGTGTGATGATCATCATTATTAGAGCATTGCCCAAAAAAAGAGAGGCCAAAGAAGCCTAAATAAAAAAGGGGCCAAAGAAGCCCATCAAAAAAGAAAAAAAGAAAAAAAAGAAAAGGGGGCAATGTTACTATCCTTTTACCACACTTGTGCTTCAAAGTAGCACCATGTTCTTCATATAGAGAGCCTCTTGAGTTATCACTTTCATATACTAGTGGCAATTTTCATTATAGAACTTGACTTGTATATTCCAACGATGGGCTTCCTCAAATGCCCTAGGTCTTCATGAGCAAGCAAGTTGGATGCACACCCACTTAGTTTTCAGTCTGAGCTTTCATACACTTATAGCTCTAGTGCATCCATTGCATGGCAATCCCTACTCACTCACATTGATATCTATTGATGGGCATCTCCATAGCCCGTTGATACGCCTAGTTGATGTGAGACTATCTTCTTTTTTTTTTCTCCACAACCACCATTCTATTCCACCTATAGTGCTATATCCATGCCTCACGTTCATGTATTGCGTGAGGGTTGAAAATGTTGAAGCGCGTTAAAAAGTATGAACCAATTTCTCGGCTTGTCATCGGGGTTGTGCATGATGTGAATATTTTGTGTGGTGAAGATGGAGCATAGCCAGACTATATGATTTTGTAGGGATAACTTTCTTTGCCCTTGTTATTCTGAAAAGACGTGATTGCTTTATTAGTGGGCTTGAAGTATTATTGTTTTTATGTCAAATGATAGACTATTGCTTTGAATCACTCGTGTCTTAATATTCATGCCATGATTAGATATGTGATCAAGATTATGCTAGGTAGCATTCCACATCAAAAATTACTTTTTTTATCATTTACCTACTCGAGGACGAGCAGGAATTAAGCTTGGGGTGCTGATACGTCATCGTCTTATCTATAATTTTTGATTGTTCCATGCCAATATTCTACAACTTTCATATACTTTTGGCAACTTTTTATACTATTTTTGGGACTAACATATTGATCCAGTGCCCAGTGCCAGTTCCTATTTGTTGCATGTTTTTTGTTTCGCAGAATATCTATATCAAACGGAGTCCAAACGGAATAAAAACTAGCGGAGATTTTTTTTGGAATATATATGATTTTTGGGAAGAAAAATCCACGTGAGACGATGCTCCAGGGGCCCACGAGGCAGGGGGCGCGCCCCTGGCCCTCGTGCCCACCACGTAAGGCGGTTGATGCCCTTCTTTCGCCGCAAGAAATCTAATATCTGGATAGAGATCGTGTTAAAATTTCAGCCCAATCGGAGTTATGGATCTCCGGGAATATAAGAAACGGTGAAAGGGTAGAATCTGAGAACGCAGAAACAGAGAGAGACAGAGAGACAGATCAAATCTCAGAGGGGCTCTCGCCCCTCCCATGCCATGGAGGCCATGGACCAGAGGGGAAACCCTTCTCCCATATAGGGAGGAGGTCAAGGAAGAAGAAGAAGGAGGGGGCTCTCTCCCTCGCTTCCGGTGGCACCGGAGTGCCACCGGGGGCCATCATCATCACCGCAATCTTCACCAACAACTTCACTGCCATCATCACCAACTCTTCCCCCCCTCTATGCAGCGGTGTAACCTCTCTCTTACCCGCTGTAATCTCTACTTAAACATGGTGCTAAACGCTATATATTATTTCGCAATGATGTATGTCTATCCTACGATGTTTGAGTAGATCCATTTTGTCCTATGGGCTATTTGATGATCAAGATTGGTTTTAGTTGCATGTTTTATTATTGGTGCTGTCCTATGGTGATCTCCGTGTCGCGCAAGCATGAGGGATCCCCGCTGTAGGGTGTTGCAATATGTTCATGATTCGCTTATAGTGTGTTGCGTGAGTGACTGAAACACAAACCCGAGTAAGTAGGTTGTTGCGTATGGGATAAAGAGGACTTGATGCTTTAATGCTATGGTTGGGTTTTACCTTAATGATCTTTAGTAGTTGTGGATGCTTGCTAGAGTTCTAATCATAAGTGCACATGATCCAAGTAGAGAAAGTATGTTAGCTTATGCCTCTCCCTCATATAAAATTGCAATAATGATTACCGGTCTAGTTATCGATTGCCTAGGGACAAATAACTTTCTCGTAACAAAAAGCTTTTTACTAAACCTAACCTAGTTGTGTCCTTATCTAAACAGCCCCTACTTTTTATTTACATGCTCTTTATTATCTTGCAAACCTATCCAACAACACCTACAAAGTACTTCTAGTTTCATACTTGTTCTAGGTAAAGCGAATGTCAAGCGTGCGTAGAGTTGTATCGGTGGTCGATAGAACTTGAGGGAATATTTGTTCTGCCTTTAGCTCCTCGTTGGGTTCGACATTGTTACTTATCGAAAACTGTTGCGATCCCCTATACTTGTGGGTTATCAGAGACCTCCTCGATCTTCGAACACTTCATCCACACAAAACTCAACAGAAAGCTCGGTAAGATCCGTTTGTATAATAAAGCAAATCACTACTCTAAGTATTGTTGCAAACCAATTCATATTTTGTTTTTGCATTGTAGCTACTGTAATATAACTTTACCTTGGCTTAATCTGATGATATAAATTTCATCAAAACAAGCAAACTATGCATCAAAACAGAATCTGTCTAAAACAGAACAATATGTAATAATCCGAACATTCACCATACCTCTGGTACTCCAGAAATTCTACCAAAATTAAGAAAATAAAAAATTTGTATAGAAAGACAGTGCAAGAAGTTTCAGAACCGTTTGACGTTCCAGTAAAAAATGTAAAATCGCACACTACAGCCAAAGTTTCTGTCCTGCACCATACAAACCAACAAGCATCTAAAATATCCTAAAGGCAAACCTTGGCACAGTATTCTTATTTTTAAACCTTATAAAAGCACACATCAGAAATAAATGACTCTCTAAAACTTCTGGGTTGTCTCCCTGGAAACGCCTTCTTTAAAGCCATTAAGCTAGGCATATAGTGCTCAAGTAATGGATCCACCCAGATCCCAAGGTATATCAAAGCCAATTTGAATTAGCAATGATTTGGCATTTAGTATTGAGCACAAAGCAACATATATCAAGCAATGACGAAGTCTAACTCTCTTCCTATGCATCGGCATGTCATAAAAGAACAATTCATGCACACAAAGTAAAGGCCAATGCATAGTATAAACAGTTTCTTGCAGTTTTTCGTGTTGGAAACATAAAGAGGCGGAGATGTAGTTCCTCTCTCATAATGCAAGTACGAGCAGCAAGCACATGCACACTATATCTATCAAAATCATCATGTGCAATGGTAAAAGGCAACCCATCAATATAATCCTTAATAAGGGTAAACTTCTCCGATATAGTGTAGTTGGGAGAATTCAAAAAGATAATAGGACTATCATGTGTGGGTGCGGTAGCAACAATTTCATGTTTAACATAAGGAACTATAGCAAGTTCATCTCTGTAAGCATAATTCATATTGGTATCTTGGACACAAGCATAACAAGCATCATCAAAAAGGGATATTTCAAGAGAATCAATGATATCATAACAGTCATCATAGCAATCATCCTTCGGTAAGCACAAAGGGAAATTAAACAATGTATGAGTTGAAGAGTTACTCTCATTAGAAGGTGGGCACGAGTGATCAATCCACTCTTCCTCCTTTTGTTCTTCGCTCTCCTCCTCATCTTTTTCATCCAATGAGCTCATAGTTTCATCAATTTCTTCTTCCATAGACTCATGCAAAATATTAGTATCTTCTTGGACAGCGGAGACTCTCTCAATAAAATCATCAATATCGGAATTGAATTCATAATTATCATAGCAATATTTAAGGATAGCTAAATTTTCAGGTCTATAAACTGAATCATCAAAATTTTCACACTCCTTAAACAAATATTCAATTCCATAAGCACCCATAAAAGCAACAAATTCTTCTATTTGTTCCACATCATAGTAATCATATATACCATTAGCATAAGAAGCCAAGGTTTTATCATCATTAAATTTGCATGAAAAGGGAAGGTGTGGAGCCTTCATCCTAGAACAACAAGTATAATCATATCTCAAGCATAGTTCCCGAGCATACCAATGCAACATATGAATTTGATCCCATAATAGTTTTCCTTTTTGAGTCAAGCGATAATCCCTAAAGTATTCACGTTGATCCAACGTGTCTCCCATTACATAATTGAATGGGTTTTTCTCAGGATTATCAAAGTAGTACATAATATTTTTCACATAACCAGCGTCGAGGGTTTTAGGAGGTTCCCCATATCCATGAGTAGTAGGTACACCTATTTTTTTGGGTATTTCGTGTTCCATATCCATAAATAAAGATAGGGAACAACTTAGAAAAGCAAATAAAAATTACTTAGTGATAAAGCAAACAAGCACACACGAGAATATTCACCCCACGCTATTGCTCCTCGGCAACGGCGCCAGAAAAAGGTCTTGATAACCCACAAGTATAGGGGATCAATTGTAGCCTCTTTCGATAAGTAAGAGTGTCGAACCCAACGAGGATCTAAAGTTAGAACAAATATTCCCTCAAGTTCTATCGACCACCGATACAACTCTACGCACGCTTAACATTCGCTTTACTTAGAACAAGTATGAAACTAGAAGTACTTTGTAGGTGTTTTTGGATAGGTTTGCAAGATAATAAAGAGCGTGTAAATAAAAATTAAGGGCTGTTTACATAAAGAAACAATAAATTTAGTATAGCGAGTGTGGAAAAGTGGTGGTAGGACTTGCGAAATTGTCCCTAAGCAATTGACTACGTTACTATACCGATAACAAGTTTTATGTGGGAGAGGCCACTGCTAGCATGTCATCCCAGACTTGGAACTCTATGCACTTATGATTGGAGCTATTAGCAAGCATCCGCAACTACTAACATTCATTAAGGTAAAACCCAACCATGGCATTAAGATATATTGGTCCCCCTTCAATCCCGTATGCATCAATTTCTATGCTAGGTTGAAGTTTCTATCACTCTTGCCCTCCAATACATAGTCCTATCAACATACAACTAACCCTATAGTGTGATCCATGCGCGCGCTCATATGATGGGCACCAAAGGTCAGCAACATAACCACAAGCAAATTAAATCAATCATAGCAATTCATTAACCACTGATAGGACAACGAAAATCTACTCAGACATCATAGGATGGCAACACATCATTGGATAATAATATGAAGCATAAAGCACCATGTTCAAGTAGAGGGTACAATGGGTTTGGGAGAGTGGACCTCTATAGATAGATGGGGGAAGGTGATGGAGATGTTGGTGAAGATGGAGGAGGTGTTGGTGAAGATCGCGGTGATGATGATGGCCCCCGACGGTGTTCCAGTGCCACCGAAAGCGAGGGGGAGATAGCCCCCCTCCTTATTCTTCTTCCTTGACCTTCTCCCTAGATGGGAGAAGGGTTTCCCCTCTGGTCCATGGCCTCCATGGAATGGGAGGGGCGAGAGCCCCTCCGAGATTGGATCTGTCTCTCTCTGTTTCTGCATTCTCAAATTCTACCCTTTCATCGTTTCTTATATTCCCGGAGATCCGTAACTCCGATTGGGCTGAAATTTTAACAAGATCTCTATCCGGATATTAGCTTTCTTGCGGTGAAATAAGGTCATCGACTACCTTATGGGGTGGCCACGAGGGCCCAGGGCGCGCCTGACCCCCTGGGGCGTGCCCCCTACCTCGTGGCCCCCTCGGGCATCGTCTCGCGTTGATTTTGCTTCCCAAAAATCACATATATTCCAAAAAAATCTCCGTCAGTTTTTATCCCGTTTGGACTCCGTTTGATATGGATTTACTGTGAAACAAAGAACATGCAACAAACAGGAACTGGCATTGGGCACTGGATCAATATGTTAGTCCCAAAAATAGTATAAAAAGTTGCCAAAAGTACATGAAAGTTGTAGAATATTGGCATGAAACAATCAAAAATTATAGATACGACGGAGACGTATCAACCTAGCACCCGCGCGGGATGGCCTCCGTCCCCGAGCTCACTGCCGTAGTGCATGCGGAGGACGACGACCACGAGCGAAGCCACTTCTCGCCGACCCTCAGGTATGCTACCTCTTTTCGAACCATACCCTTGTTCTATTGCCCCATCTGCCATGTCGCTGCATGTGGATATTTTTCCACTCCACCATCTTCCCAATTTCCTATCCTCTGCTCTGCTGGTCACGCAGATGAAAACCTTAATTTGCACTATTAAAGGAAACCCTACTTCATGCAGACTAATCCATGTCTGGGTTGAATAAGGAAAGGAAGGGATACTGTACTGTCCAAGAGAGTAGGCATCAAACCCGCATCCCGGTTGAAAATGGGAAAATCAGTAGCTAAGGAACGAGTCTCGTGTCTCTTGGTTGAAGAAGGGTAGAAAGGCATGACAACGCAATAGAGAATGACCAGGTCGATTACTTTGTTGTCCTCACATAGGAAAAAGGTGGCTAAAGAGAACAAAAATGGGACGTAACCCACATATGTTGCCTGGATATTTGTTGCTCTGGGAAACCATACCTCCCTCCCCACTCTATGCGTCTGTCGAGGTACATCATACTGGTGCGCCCACTGTCCGAATGGGTCTCCCATGCTCTTATTGCCACTTTTTTGATGTTAGTATAACGCCAGCGGTAAAGTCAACCAATGCTAATGCTAAAGTGATGCCACATTTAACTAATGCCGCACTCAGTTTAATGCCACGATAAATTTAAGCAATGCCATTTAATGTCTCTGGATTATTTCAGGGTTAGCTGTTGATTGCGGATGTATTAAAGATTTTTCAGCTAAGGCATTCTAATGTTGTTGCACAACTAGTATACCAGCGATGAAACTTGTTACTACCTTCAGATTTTTGCACTGTTAATGCTTATAGATTACATACCTCACTTTCATGAGATAAGTCAATTTTTTTGTATAGTGTCACCTAAATGCCAAGGCGCTGATGTCATTTTATTTTGGTTAAACTGCACAAAAAATTATGAAGACAAGAGGAAAGGTCAAGAGTGTGCACCTCCTCCTTTGGCTATTGTATTGATTCATTCGATCAAGTTTTTATGTTTGATCGATTATCAAGATTGGGATAGCAATTTTTCATGTCCACTCGAGTTCGAAATGATATTTACCTTGAAGGTACATGGTTTGCAATTTTTTATACTATCATTAGTTAATAATGCTAGTTACCTTCAGACTTTTGTATTTGGTTTAATGCTCTTGCACAGCTAGTATACCAATGCTGAAACTTGTTACCTTTACATTTGGTATTGTTAATTCTTATAGAAATCTTCCAGTGCTAGAGCTTATGGAAATCTGTTCAGTAAAACCATTCTACTATACCCTGTAATAAAATAACTACTCTATTGTTGCACTAGCCACTGGATTAGTGTATATTTGTACTATTCGAATGGTGTTGCATTAGCGTATGGACATATATAAAGTGTGGCAAGCTTTCCTAGATATGTGCTCAAGAAAACTACTACCTGTTTTTCTAAATACTGGACATTTGGGTACTTTAAATTGAACTGCGAAAACATCTTATATTAAGGAACAGAGGGTGTAGAGTTCACTCAAATTATCCCGGTAAAGCTAGTCACACCTTTGGCTAAATTAATGTTCATTATGTTATCGGAGGAGGTCTATATGTTTGTCTCTAATGCCTGTCGACTACATACCTGACATCATGATGTAATGTTAAGTCATTTCCTTTTGTACAGTGTCACTGAATTATCAAGGCGGTGATGGGATTTTATTTTAGTTGAACTGCACAAAATATGCTTAAAAGAAGAGGAAAGGTCAGGAATCGATCATTCTTTCAGAAATAACTGTATATGCCTTTCTGACATCAGCCGTTGTTGCCTTATTTATTCCTTCAAACAGGTGGTTAGAAACAGTCTTGCTACCTTTTCCATTAAGAAATTGGAATTCTTATATTTGTGAGTTTATGCTTCAACTAGTGCCACTTCTATAGTAATCACACTTTCAATATCTATGCAAACAGGGATGCTCGATTTTAGTGGAACTGCACAAAAAGTCCAACTAGTTCAACACTAGGAGCATGTTTTCTTCCAAACCTTTATATCCAATTGGTGGCACTATGAGCTATTCATTACGAAGGTACATGGTTTGCAACTATCTAGCTACTCTTTTTGTACTGTGATTAGATAGTAATACTAGTGGTTTGCATGTGAATTTATTGGCAGGGTGGACCTACATTGGACGTGCAGGACAGGATTCAATAATTGGATGCTCAATTTCGGTTGTATCGATTTCACCTCTTCCATCACTGCGAACATGGATATCCTTGGTCTGATGAAGAATAGGCGCTATATTTCTGCTCTGAACCAGCAAATCAATTCAGTATGAAATTTTCCAGGGAAAAACATGACTTTATCAAATTGTACAGTGCAAAACATGACAGATGCTAAGCGGAAGAGACATGTTTAAACCAAAAATACAAGGTGGGGTATATGTTTACTAGCTGCTTGATATTTGTGCAGACAGAGATGTCTGCCCATTGCTATTTGGCAAACACACAAAGTGACCGCAATTTTGGTTGAACTACACAAGAGAATAGTATAGTCATTGCATGCAGTGCCATTTGAAAATAGACACAAAAAGATTGGATAGTCACTTCATGGACTGTAGAAAAGTAGTATTGTACTATTTATTGGCCAACACCAAGTGCTTCATTGCTTTGGTGTTATTATACAATGGGCATCATTTTGCCTAAGTTAAAGTTTGTATTCTGAAAATAGTCTCGCTGTGTGATCGAGAGAAGACCAAATCATATTGCAGTGGATGTTCCTCCATCATGTGTGGTTCATTCTCATGGCTCCAGCTATTGGCGAAACCACTTACATTTGCAAGAGGAATTGTAGACTTCACAAACAAATTTGTCTTTCAGTCTGTACTGAATGTTGGCCAAGAGAAGCATCCATGTTAGTAGGAAGAACATATGTTTTTTCTAGATCTTTGCTTTTGGAGCTACATATTTATATATGATCCGTGAATCATTGAGATGCATTAACATGTTGATCTTATGTATGGGAATCGTACTAGTTGGTTTTGAATTTGGGCTACTAATGTGAACATATTACAATGCCAGGCCTGTGAGTGCCGTGTGAACATTTTGAACGGATCGACACTTACTGCTGTGCACAACATGATCCTTATTTATATGTTCTCAGTGTTTACAAGTTACTAACAGTTCCTTATTTCTGTTCGCCTAGTGTTTACAAGTTACTGATCGATCACTAGCTAGCCCACTAATGCGCTCCTGGCAGTTTTAGTTCCGACGCAAGAACCGAAGTGGTAGTTTTTTGAATAAAAATGCCTACCTCTGAAGAAACTGACAAGCTGGTTTGAAGAAAATGCCATGTGAATCTGAAGAAACTGCCAGCAAAAATGTTCGCAAATGCCTTATCTCCCAGGGAATGTTCACCAGGTAATGCGATCGTACACGTACACTATCCGACCTACTCGATCCTACACGTACACTATCCGACCGACTCGATCCTACACGGATAAATAACGGATCACGCATGTACTACCTCCTTTCCGGTTTGCGGGACTCAATTAAAAAAACGACCTACTCGATCCTACACAAATAAATAGCAGATCACGCACGTACTACCTCTTTTTTGGTTTGTAGGGCTTAATTCAAAAATCAAACCAACTGATATGTCTCCAACGTATCTATAATTTTTTATTGTTCCATGCTATTATATTATCTGTTTTGGATGTTTATGGGCTTTATTATACACTTCTATATTATTTTTGGGACTAACCTATTAACCAGAGGCCCAGCCCAAATTGTTGTTTTCTTGCCTATTTCAGTGTTTCGAAGAAAAGGAATATCAAACGGAGTACACACAGAATGAAACCTTCGGGAGTTATGCCCCCCAAACATCCGAGAATAGAATAGATCGGGAGTTCCAACGCCAGAAGCCTCCGTAGCCACCGAAAACCAATCTAGACCCGTTCCGGCACCCTGCCGGAGGGGGAATCCCTCTCCGATGGCCATATTCATCATCCCGGTGCTCTCCATGATGAGGAGGGAGTATTTCTCCCTCGGGGCTGAGGGTATGTACCAGTAGCTATGTGTTTGATCTCTCTCTCTCTCTCTCTCTCTCTCTCTCGTGTTCTTGAGGTGATACGATCTTGATGTATCGCAAGCTTTGCTATTATAGTTGGATGTTATGATGTTTCTCCCCCTCTACTCTCTTGTGATAAATTTAGTTTTCCCTTTGAAGTTATCTTATCAGATTGAGTCTTTAAGGATTAGAGAACACTTGATGTATGTCTTGCGCGTGCTTATCTCTGGTGACAATGGGATATCATGTGATCCACGTGATTTATGTTTTGGTGATCAACTTGCGAGTTCCGTGACCTCATGAACTTATGCATAGGGGTTGGCACACGTTTTCGTCTTGACTCTCCAGTAGAAACTTTGGGACACTCTTTGAAGTTCTTTGTATTGGTTGAATAGATGAATCTGAGATTGTGTGATGCATATCGTATAATCATACCCATGGGTACTTGAGGTGACATTGGAGTATCTAGGTGACATTAGGGTTTTGGTTGATTTGTGTCTTATGGTGTTATTCTAGTACGAACTCTATGATAGATTGAACTGAAAGAATAGCTTCGTGTTATTTTACTACGGACTGTTGAATAGATAGATCAGAAAGGATAAGTTTGAGGTGGTTTCGTACCCTACCATAATCTCTTCATTTGTTCCCCGCCATTAATGACTTTGGAGTGACTCTTTTTTGCATGTTGAGGGATAGTTATATGATCCAATTATGTTATTATTGTTGAGAGAACTTGCACTAGTGAAAGTATGAACCCTAGGCCTTGTTTCAACGCATTGCAATACCGTTTGTGCCCACTTTTATCATTAGTTACCTTTCTGTTTTTATATTTTCAGATTACAAAAACCTATATCTACCATCCATATTGCACTTGTCTCATCATCTCTTCGCCGAACTAGTGCACCTATACAGTTTACCATTGTATTGGGTTTGTTGGGGACACAAGAGACTCTTTGTTATTTGGTTGCAGGGTTTTTTGAGAGAGATCATCTTCAACCTACGCCTCCCACGGATTGATAAACCTTAGGTCATCCACTTGAGGGAAATTTGCTACTATCCTACAAACCTCTGCACTTGGAGGCCTAACAACGTCTACAAGAAGAAGGTTGTGTAGTAGACATCAAGCTCTTTTCTGGCGCCGTTGCTGGGGAGTTTAGCGCTTGAAGGTATATCTTTAGATCTTGCAATCGAATCTTTTAGTTTCTTGTTTTATCACTAGTTTAGTTTATAAAAGAAAACTACTAAAGAATGGAAATGAGTTTGCCTCATACGCTTCATCTTTTTAATATCTTTCGTGAGAATGATAGAAAGGAAAATTGTGCTCAAATGCTAGAAGAAGAAGTCTATAAAATGTTTGGCACTAAATCTTTGGATGATGAGCATGATTGTAATGTTGTTATTATGAACTCTTTGAATATCCATAGTACTAATGATGATTGCACTAGTCATGATGAAAATATCTCTTATAAGCATGTCGATTTTTGTGGAGTGCATAGAGTTTGAAAGTACATACCAAACAGGGAAGATAGATTTTGCAAGAGGCATAAGTATTTGGAAACTAAATGGTTGCAAGAAAGGCTAGATGTTTGTGCTGAAAATTTAAACTTTCTTAGCCGTACTTGTGAACTTTGCAATGAACGTGATCATTTCAGTACCCAATGCAAATTGTTTCATGATCGTATCATGTCTAAAATTTGTGATGACTTGATTTCCCTTGCACATCATAATGAACTTAGTTTGCTCTTGGGTTATGAAGAAATGAAACGTATAACTAAGGTTATTCCAGAATTTGCCCTTGATAGAGTTCTTGATTTTGATCTAGAGGAAATTTATATGTATTGTGCGGTGAATTGCATTGAAAATCCTTATATTGCCAAGTATATAAAGAAAAGAAAACAAATAGAAGATGAAGAGAATGTTAATGAAAGGGAAGAGACTTCCCAATATCCTCCTATTATTTCTTATGATGAGTCAGGTAACGAGGAGGAGTTTTCTATTCAACCAATCTCATTAATAAGGAGCTCCAAAAAGAGGGTTAAACCCACACATGATGTGAAGAAGATAAAGAAAATATGGAGAAGAAAAGGTAAAAAGGTATCCCTCCCAAATGATGTTGCTCTTATTACTCATTGTGATGATGATAATTGCTATACTATTGGTGCTATCCATACTATTAATGATGAGAGTGATTATGCTTATGATATGAAAAGGCCCAAGCTTGGGGATGCTATGTTTGATGAGAATGACAAGTTTGAAAATATATTTGCTGCAATTAATGTTTGTCTCAAGCTTGGGGATGCTATGTTTAATGAAGATGATATTTTTAGTCTCCCAAGTTTTGATATGCAAATTTATTATGATGATAGCATGCCTCCTACTTATGATGATTATATTGATGGAAGTGGGTTTGGAAGAGTGTCAAATTTAGGAAGTAATGATCCCACTATTTTGGAGGATGTTGAATCTTATTGTGATAATTATGAAAGTGGATTTGGAGAGGTCATGACTTTATTTAGTAATGATTCCACTATCTTGGAAGAGGTTTCAACAGATTATGATGAGAACAAAGTTGCTACTTATGATGATTATTGTGATGACACGTATGCTATAAAAAGTAGTGATGATTATATTTATAAAACTTGTCATAATTATGATTACCCTTTTTTCTGAACATTACTCTTTTAATGTGGAAACAATTTATAGTATTCGAGTCTCTTATGATACTCCCACTATTCCGATTGAGAAGAATTTTCCTTATGTAGAGAGTAGTAAATTTTCTATGCTTGTAGATCATGAAAAGAATGCTTTAGGTGCTGGTTATATTGTTGAATTCATTCATGATGCTACTGAAAATTATTATAAGGGAGGAATATATGCTTGTAGGAATTGCAATAATATCAAGTTTCCTCTCTATGTGCTTAAAATTTTGAAGTTATGCTTGTTTTGCCTTCCTATGCTATTGTTCCCATAAGTTGTTTGCTCACAAAATACCTATGCATAGGAAGTGGGTTAGACTTAAATTTGCTAGTCATGTTCTTCATGATGCTCTCTTTATGTTTCAATTCTTATCTTTTATGTGAGCATCATTGAAATCATCATGCCTAGCTAGGGGCGTTAAACGATAGTGCTTGTTGGGAGGCAACCCAACTTCATTTTTGTTCCTTGCCTTTTGTTCCTGTTTAGTAATAAATAATTCATCTAGCCTCTGTTTAGATGTGGTTTTATGTTTTAACTAGTGTTTGTGCCAAGTAAAGCCTTTAGGATCTTCTTGGGTGATTGTTATTTGATCTTGCTATAAAAAAACAGAAAGTATGCGCTCACGAGAATAATTTTCATTTTTACTAGAGAGCGATAAAATACCAATTCCAACAAACAAATTTCCTAGGACTTCCTAATTTCTCAGGATTTTTGGAGTTACAGAAGTATTTGGAACCTACAGATTACTACAGACTGTTCTGTTTTTGACGGATTTTGTTTTCTATGTGTTGTTTGCTTATTTTGATGAATCTATGAGTAGTATCGGAGGGTATGAACCATATATAAGTTGGAATAAAGTAGATATTACACCAATATTAATTTAGAATGAGTTCACAACAGTACCTAAGTGGTGATTTATTTTATTATACTAACGGAGCTTCCGAGTTTTCTGTTAAGTTTTGTGTGGTGAAGTTTTCAAGTTTTGGGTAAAGATTCGATGGACTATGGAATAAGGAGTAGCAAGAGCCTAAGCTTGGGGATGCCCAAGGCACCACAAGGTAATATTCAAGGACAACCAAGAGCGTAAGCTTGGACCAAGAGCACTGGAAGGCATCCCCTCTTTCGTCTTCGTTCATCGGTAACTTTACTTGGAGCTATATTTTTATTCACCACATGATATGTGTTTTGCTTGGAGTGTCATTTTATTTTGTTTTGCTTGTTGTTTGAATAAAATACCAAGATCTGAAATTATTAAATGTTAGAGAGTCTTCACATAGTTGCATAATTATTCGACTACTCATTGATCTTCACTTGTATCTTTTGGAGTAGTTTGTCATTTGCTCTAGTGCTTCACTTATATCTTTTTAGAGCACGGTAGTGGTTTTATTTTGAAGAAATTGTTGAACTCTCATGCTTCACTTATATTATTTTGAGAGTCCTTTAGAACAACATGGCAATAATAAAAACTTTCATATAAGTGCATTGAATACTAAGAGAAGTTTGATTCTTGATAATTCTTTTGAGATATGAAGATGGTGATATTGGATTCATGCTAGTTGAGTAGTTGTGAATTTGAGAAATACTTGTGTTGAAGTTTGTGATTCCCGTAGCATGCACGTATGGTGAACCGTTATGTGATGAAGTCGGAGCATGATTTATTTATTGATTGCCTTCCTTATGAGTGGCGGTCGGGACGAGCGATGGTCTTTTCATACCAATCTATCCCCCTAGGAGCATGTGCGTAGTAGTTCATTTCGATAACTAATAGATTTTTGCAATAAGTATGTGAGTTCTTTATGACTAATGTTGAGTCCATGGATTATACGCACTCTCACCCTTCCACCATTGCTAGCCTCTCTAATACTGCGCACCTTTCGCCAGTACCATAAACCCACCATATACCTTCCTCAAAATAGCCACCATACCTACCTATCATGGCATTTCCATAGCCATTCCGAGATATATTGCCATGCAACTTTCCACCGTTCCATTATCATGACACGCTTCATCATTATCATATTGCTATGCATGATCATGTAGTTGACATTTTATTTGTGGCAAAGCCACCGTTCATTATTCTTTCATACATGTCACTCATGAGTCATTGCACATCCCGGTACACCGCTGGAGGCATTCACATAGAGTCATATTTTTTTCTAAGTATCGAGTTGTAATTATTGAGTTGTAAGTAAATAAAGTGTGATGATCATCATTATTAGAGAATTGTCCCAAGTGAGGAAAGGATGATGGAGACTATGATTCCCCCACAAGTCAGGATGAGACTCCAGACAAAAAAAAAGAGAAAGGCCAGAAAAAAGGGAGAAGGCCCAAAAAATGAGAGAAAAGGAGAGAAGGGACAATGCTACTATCCTTTTTCCACACTTGTGCTTCAAAGTAGCACCATGATATTCATGATAGAGAGTCTCCTATGATATCACTTTCATATACTAGTGGGAATTTTTCATTATAGAACTTGGCTTGTATATTCCAATGATGGGCTTCCTCAAAATGCCCTAGGTCTTCGTGAGCAAGCAAGTTGGATGCACACCCACTTAGTTTCTTTTGTTGAGCTTTCGTACACATATAGCTCTAGTGCATCCGTTGCATGGCAATCCCTACTCACTCACATTGATATCTATCGATGGGCATCTCCATAGCCCGTTGATACGCCTAGTTGAAGTGAGACTATCTTCTCCCTTTTTGTCTCCTCCACAACCACCATTCTATTCCACCATAGTGCTATATCCATGGCTCACGCTCATATATTGCGTGAAGATTGAAAAAGTTTGAGAACATCAAAAGTATGAAACAATTGCTTGGCTTGTCATTGGGGTTGTGCATGACTTCAATATCTTGTGTGATGAAGATGGAGCATAGCCAGACTATATGATTTTGAGGGATAGCTTTCTTTGGCCATGTTATTTTGAGAAGACATGATTACTTTGTTAGTATGCTTGAAGTATTATTATTTTTATGTCAATATTAAACTTTTGTCTTGAATCTTATGGATCTGAACATTCTTGTCACAATAAAGAAAAATTACATGGATAAATATGTTAGGTAGAATTCCACATCAAAAATTCTGTTTTTATCATTTACCTACTCGAGGACGAGCGGGAATTAAGCTTGGGGATGCGTATCCAACGTATCTATAATTTTTTATTGTTCCATGCTATTATATTATCTGTTTTGGATGTTTATGGGCTTTATTATACACTTTTATATTATTTTTGGGACTAACCTATTAACCGGAGGCCCAACCCAAATTGTTGTTTTCTTGCCTATTCTAGTGTTTTGAAGAAAAGGAATATCAAATGGAGTCCAAACGGAATGGAACCTTCGGGAGAGTTATTTTTAGAACGGAAGCAATACAGGAGACTTGGAGTATACGCCAGGCAATCAATGAGGCGGCCATGGGGCAGGGGGGCGCCCCCTCCACCCTTGTGGGCCCCTCGTTGCTCCACCGACATACTTCTTCCTCCTATATATATCCATATACCCCCCAAACATCCGAGAACAGAATAGATTGGGAATTCCGCCGCCAGAAGCCTCCATAGCCATTGAAAACCAATCTAGACCCATTCCAGCACCTTACCGGAGGGGGAATCCCTCTCCGGTGGCCATCTTCATCATCCCGGTGCTCTCCATGACAAGGAGGGAGTAGTTCTCCCTCGGGGCTGAGGGTATGTACCAGTAGCTATGTGTTTGATCTCTCTCTCTCTCTCCTATTCTTGAGGTGATACGATCTTGATGTATCGCGAGCTTTGCTATTATAGTTGGATGTTATGATGTTTCTCCCCCTCTACTCTCTTGTGATGAATTGAGTTTTCCCTTTGAAGTTATCTTACCGGATTGAGTCTTTAAGGATTTGAGAACACTTGATGTATGTCTTGCACGTGCTTATCTGTGGTGACAATGGGATATCATGTGATCCACTTGATGTATGTTTTGGTGATCAACTTGCGAGTTCCGTAACCTCATGAACTTATGCATAGGGGTTGGCACACGTTTTCGTCTTGACTCTCCGGTAGAAACTTTGGGACACTCTTTGAAGTTCTTTGTGTTGGTTGAATAGATGAATCTGAGATTGTGTGATGCATATTGTATAATCATACCCACGGATACTTGAGGTGACATTGGAGTATCTAGGTGACATTAGGGTTTTGGTTGATTTGTGTCTTAAGGTGTTATTCTAGTACGAACTCTATGATAGATTGAATAGAAAGAATAGCTTCGTGTTATTTTACTACGGACTCTTGAATAGATAGATCAGAAAGGATAACTTTGAGGTGGTTTCGTACCCTACCATAATATATTTGTTTGTTATCCGCTATTAGTGACTTTGGAGTGACTCTTCGTTGCATGTTGAGGGATAGTTATATGATCCAATTATGTTATTATTGTTGAGAGAACTTGCACTGGTGAAAGTATGAACCCTAGGCCTTGTTTCAACGCATTGCAATATCGTTTGTGCTCACTTTTATCATTACTTACCTTGCTGTTTTTATATTTTCAGATTACAAAAACCTATATCTACCATCCATATTGCACTTGTATCACCATCTCTTCACCGAACTAGTGCACCTATACAATTTACCATTGTATTGGGTGTGTTGGGGACAGAAGAGACTCTTTGTTATTTGGTTGCAGGGTTGTTTGAGAGAGACCATCTTCAACCTACGCCTCCCACGGTCATCCACTTGAGGGAAATTTTCTACTGTCCTACAAACCTCTGTACTTGGAGGCCCAACAACGTCTACAAGAAGAAGGTTGTGTAGTAGACATCACCAATCAAGGTAGATTATGAGTAGTGGAATCATTTTTGACAAGGATGGACTACCTCATCTGGATGATGCAAGTGCACTCGTTTGACCGTCATGCCGGCGTGCGACCCAGCACGGACGGGACGCACTACTGACGAGACGGGAGAACATAGTCCTAATTTAAGTTTTTCTAGTTTTCCATGGCAAGCTGGCACGCTAAGCCATGCCTGCTTATGCATAGAATTCCGATGACTGCGATGACTGATACGTCTCCAACGTATCTATAATTTTTAGGTGTTCCATGCAATATTATATTCTGTTTTGGACATTATTGGGCTTTATTATACACTTTTATATTATTTTTGGGATTAACCTATTAACCAGAGGCCCAGCCCAGAATTGCTGTTTTTTGCCTATTTAAGAGTTTCGTAGAAAAAGAATATAAAATGGAGTCCAAACGGAATGAAACCTTCGGGAACGTGATTTTTGGAACGAACGTGATCCAGAGGACTTGGACCCTACATCAAGAAAGCTACCAGGAAGGCACGAGGAAGGGGGAGCGCCTACCCCCCCCCCCCAGGCGCGCCCTCCACCCTCGTGGGGCCCATGTTGCTCCACCGACGTACTTCTTCCTCCTATATATACCCACGTACCCCCAAACTACCAGATACGGAGCCAAAAACCTAATTCCACCGCCGCAACCTTCTGTACCCGTGAGATCCCATCTTGGGGCCTTTTCCGGAGCTCCGCCGGAGGGGGCATCGATCAAGGAGGGCTGCTACATCAACACCATAGCCTCTCCGATGATGTGTGAGTAGTTTACTTCAGACCTTCGGGTCCATAGTTATTAGCTAGATGGCTTCTTCTCTCTCTTTGGATCTCAATACAAAGTTCTCCATGATTCTCGTGGAGATCTATTCGACGTAATCTTCTTTTGCGGTGTGTTTGTTGAGATCGATGAATTGTGGGTTTATGATCAAGTTTATCTATGAACAATATTTGAATCTTCTGTGAATTCTTTTATGTATGATTGGTTATGTTTGCAAGTCTCTTCAAATTATCAGTTTGGTTTGGCCTGCTAGATTGATCTTTCTTGCAATGGGAGAAGTGCTTAGCTTCGGGTTCAATCTTGCGGTGTCCTTTCCCAGTGACAGTAGGGGCAGCAAGGCACGTATTGTATTGTTTCCATTGAGGATAACAAGATGGGGTTTATATCATATTGCATGAGTTTATCCATCTACATCATGTCATCTTACTTAAAGCGTTGCTCTGTTCCTTTGAACTTAATACTCTAGATGCATGCTGGATAGCGGTCGATGTGTGGAGTAATAGTAGTAGATGCAGGCAGGAGTCGGTCCACTTGTCTCGGACGTGATGCCTATATACATGATCATACCTAGATATTCTTATAACTATGCTCATTTCTGTCAATTGCTCAACAGTAATTTGTCTACCCACCGTAATACTTATGCTCTCGAGAGAAGCCACTAGTGAAACCTATGGCCCCCGGGTCTATTTTCCATCATATTAATCTCCCGTTAACAAGCTATTTCTAGTGTTGTTTTTATTTCGCTTTATTTACTTTGCATCTTTATCATAAAAATACCAAAAATATTATCTTATCATATCTATCAGATCTCACTTTCGTAAGTGGCCGTGAAGGGATTGACAACCCCTTTATTGCGTTGGTTGCGAGGATTTTATTTGTTTGTGTAGGTGTGAGGGACTCATGCGTGGCCTCCTACTGGATTGATACCTTGGTTCTCAAAAACTGAGGGAAATACTTACGCTACTTTGCTGCATCACCCTTTCCTCTTCAAGGGAAAACCAACACAGTGCTCAAGAGGTAGCAATGACCGTCACGTTTCCCGTGACACGCTAGTTCTCCTACCTTCCGCCTATAATTACTGTTTCCCGGGCTTCTCTGGTGGCACCATCACCCAAATCGCCCTATCCTCATAAGCCCCCACCGGCCTGACGTTGCTCGCCACTTATCCTTACTCTCGCCACGTCCGCCATGCCCCCGCCCGTCCATGATAGGCGACACCGGAGGTGGTCACCGCCAGAACTAGTGCTCGGTTTTTCACCAGAAGGCGGATGGAGGGAGGAGGCATTCTATCGGTCTTTAGATGGCAATGCGGACTTTGAGGAGTTGTTGGAGCGCGACCGCCTGGCAGAGGAGCAGCGTATTGCCGATTTGGGCCGCCAGCGGGACATGGAGCAGCAGCACACCGACGCTTTGAGCCGCGAGCAGAGCGCCCGCAACTGGTCCAACTACGTGGAGGCCGGCGCCCGGCGAATAGCCATGGAGGCTGTCGGGCACGCACACGTTTGCGACGCTGATTTTTACTACCAGCTCGTCAAGTGGGTTTCCCGCTTAGAAGCCGAAGCTTCGGTGGACCACGTCGGCATGCAAAGGGCCAACGCGTGCGAGCAACACGCCGTATCGCACCTCTGGTGAGTCTGAGGCGAGGCAGAGGACGCCGGTGCCGGCGTTTAGCGTGTACCGCAGATGGCGGCCGGCATCGTCTAGTTAGCTAAGAGTAAGTTAGTACTTGTACGCTACTAGAGTATTAGTGGGAGTAGATAGTTAACTTGGCTATGATGGTTGTCAACGTGGAAGTTCAGTACTCTATATGTGGATCAGACCTGTTACTCTTCTCTGAATGTTGAACTTTCCGCTTGAACGTATGGAATGGGCTGTTATTTTTTTATATAAATGGGTTGTATTTGTCCTCCATGGGTTTAGAGGCTGACTTGTGGGCCTACCAAGTTGACGCGTACACAATCAGGAGAAGATTGTACGTGGAGAGGATGACAGCAGGGACCCGCCAAGGTCATGGCAGTACGCAAGCAAGTGCATTCTTATCTCAAGCCAATAAAAAATGGCTCCTCCTAATGGATTTCTGACATCTGGGTCCCATGCCATTTACAACGTAGTCAATAAACGAGAGAATTGCACAACGAGCGGCTGGCACCAGGGACCCAGTAGCTCGCCCAGTTATTTTTGTTTTGTGTTATTTTGATAAATGTCACTCCAAATCTGGTGTGTCCGAGAAATGCCACTGCAATTTCCAAACTTTGAAAAATGCCATTTCATGCCATTTCCAGTGGCATTTTTTGAAGTCTGGAGTGGCGTTTTTCAAAGTTTGCAAATTGCAATGGCGTTTTCCAAAGTTTGCAAAAATTGCAGTGGCATTTTTCAAAGTTTGGAAATTGTAGTGGCATTTTTATGAATCGCCATAATTGGAGTGGCATTTATCTAATTTGTTTTTGAGACGGAAGCAGGGTATCAACTGGGCCGTGCGGGGCACTCTGGCCTATCTAGATAGCCTTCTCTTTTATGTTTACCACGGACCAGCCCAGTAGTTTTTTTTTCTGAAAATGGCTAGCCTAGTTTTTTTGTGATTTGCCAAGTAAGTCGCTTTGTCAGGCCTGTTGGGCTGCAAATCTTTCAAGACGAGGAGAGCTTCATTCGGCTGGCCGAGAAAATGGCCTATCAGTAATGAGAACTAGACTGTATATTTTTAAAACACATCAAACCGGCAATTAATTTCAAATTTCTTTTTTTTCATTTCGAGATTTTAAATTGCATTGATTTTTATGCGAGGACAATTTGTTGGATTGTATATTGATATACATTTATTTTTAAAATCAGTTTGAATGTGACTCGAAATTTCGGAATTAAAAACAGTTCGGACCGCCCCAAAATATGCAAAATTTCGTATAATTTTTTAACCGTGGCCACAATATGGGCTGTAATGCTAACAAAAAGAATATGGGCTCCAAAAAACCTTAAGAATTAGAAAATGGGCTGTAAATTATTAGAAATAATGGCAGATGGGTCGTATGCTGTTTTCCACAGATTTGAGGCTTTCCTAAAAAAGGTTGAGGGACAAGCAGTGACTGTTGGATGTCCATCCAACGGCCGTCGTGCTTCTTCAATTGCTGCTCTTCCTGCTCCAGCTGCTCCAACAAGCTTCGGCGGGACTGTCTGCTCCCTCCTCCCCACGGCCGGCTGTGCTGCCACGCAGGCCTCACCGCCCCACCGTACTCCCATCGCTGGCCAAGCCATCCCTCTACTCACCCACACCTGTTGTTATACTCCGGCGACGGCAGACGAACCAGTAAACCCTCGTACAGTCGTACTCCCCTCCGCATGGGAAACAACTGCCGAGTCTTCCCTGGCTCCATGTCGTTCCCTTCCTAGGCCTCGCCGTCGTCCACCGCCCTGGTGCTCTCGGCGCGGCCTGGTCAACGTGGTCAACGACCGACATGCATCTGAAGTGGACTGTACGTGGAGAGGTTGACAGCTGGGTCCACGGCCGCACGCAAGGAAATGCCTCCTTATTACGCGCAAAATAATGATTCCTCCACCTGACATCTGGGACCCACCGAAAGGGCCTCTGTATTTCGCGAAAAAAATGTTACCGCCATTGATAACTCGGACCCACCAGCCATATCTTTGCACGCAAGGAAGTGCCTCCTTATTACGCACAAAAAATGAATACTTCCCTTGCTAGCTGGGACCCAGTATAGTGGGAGGCTGACTTGTGGGCCTACTAAGTTGACGTGGAGGGAGGGCTTTGTCAACTTAGTCAATATGCATGATTCTAGCTCTAGTGACCGTACGATGTCCATCCAACGGCCATAGTACTTCTTCAACCTCTGGTCTTCTTGCTCCAGCCGCCCAAACCAGCGCCGGTCGTGCCACTTGCTCCTGCCTCCCGTGGCCAGCTGCGATGCAACGGAGGCCTCACCGCCCCATACTACTCCCACCGCTGGCCAGGCCATCCCTCTACTCACCCACACCCCCTGTTATTATGCGGCGACGGCAGCCTCACACCGCAGCAAACCAGTGAACCCTCATACTCCTCTACGCATGGGCATCCACTGCCGCAACTTCCTCGGCTCCGCGTCGTCCCCTTCCTAGGCCTCGTCGTCGTCCACCGCCCTGGTTCTCTCGGCGCGACGTGGTTAACATGGTCAAGGAACGACTTCCATTGGAAGAGTACTGTACGTGGAGAGGCTGATACCTGGGTCCACGGTGCCCGCAAGGAAGTGCCTCCTTATTACGCGCAAAATAATTATTCCTCCACCTGACAGCAGGGACCCAGCGGACGGGCCACCGTATTTCATGAAAAAAATGTTTCCCCCTGACTGCTGGGACCCACCAGCTACATCTTCGCATGCAAGTGCCTCCTTATTATGCACAAAAAAATGAATACTCCCCCTGCTAGCTGGGACCTAGTATTGTGGCAGGCTGACTTGTGGGCCTACTAAGTTGACGGGGATGAAAGGCTTTGTCAACTTAGTCAATATGCACGATTCTAGCTCCAATGACCGTATGATGTCCATCAAACGGCCGTAGTGCTTCTTCAACCTCTGGTCTTCTTGCTCCAGCCCCCAAAACCAGCGCCGGTCATGCCTCGTGCTCCTGCCTCCCGAGGCCGGCTGCGATGCGGCGGAGGCCTCACCGCCCCCTGCTACTCACACCGCTAGCCAGGCCATCCCTCTACTCACCCACACCCCCTGTTATTCTGCGGTGACGGCAGCCTCACACCGCAGCGAACCAGTGAACCCTCATACTCCTCTACACGTGGGCATCCATTGTCGCGTCTTCCCCGGCTCTGCGTCGTCCCCTTCCTAGGCCTCGCCGTCGTCCACCGCCCTAGTGCTCTCGGTGCAGCATGGTCATCGTGGTCAACGAACGGCTTCCATCGGACGTGGACTGTACATGGAGAGGCTGACAGCTGGATCCATGGCCGCAGCAAGGAAATGCCTCCTTATTATGCGGAAAATAATGATTCCTCCACCTGACAGCAGGGACCCACCGGACGGGCAACCATATTTCGCGAAAAAAAAGTTTCCCCCTGACTGCTAGGACCTACCAGCGACATCTTCGCATGCAAGGAAGTGCGTCCGGGCAAAAAAACGATTCGCCCCTTGACTAGTGGGACCCACCAGCTACATCTTCGCACACAAGGAAGTGACTGACAGTCGGGACCCACCTAGTCGAAGCGTACGTAGCGTTGTCATTCTGGTCACGAACATGTATGTACATATTGGTCCATGTAGAGGTGCACACGTAGCATGTACACGTACATACAACGACTAGTGTGCAAGAAATAAAATACAGCCACGTACGTACATACGGGCAGGGTCTCGAACGCCTACTCGCACATACGTACGGCTAGGGCTCGTGTACATGGTTGGGTCGGAACGGAGAAACAGCTCATCGTCATGTTCACGGGGAGCCAACCAGCTAGGTCGGAACGGAATGCGTCGTCGTGTTCATCGGGACGTCTTGGACGAAACAGCCGATTGAAACAAGGCCTGGCGTACCGCGGAATGGAGGAAATGGCCTTGTGTTCAACCGGCCACGGTCGAAACGGGATCCTGTTCATCGGGAGGGGTCTGGCGTACCGCAAAACGGAGGAAACGGACCTCCTACGGTCGAAACGGAGGTCCTGTTCATCGGGAGGGGTGTGGCTTACCGCAAAACGGAGGAAACGGACTTGTGTTAGAGCGCTACGGTCGAAACGGGGGTCCTGTTCATCGGGAGGGGTGTGGCGTACCACAAAATAGGACTCCACGGGATATTGTTCATCTCCACCGTCGACCCCCTCCTGCCTCCACGGGCTACTGTTCATCCACCGTCGACCTCCTCCAGCCTCCACCTGCGACTGTTCATCCACGGGCTCATGTTCATCCAGCCTCCACCGCACGCTACTCCACCGGCTACTGTTCAACCAGCCATCTCCACACGGGCTCCTGTTCAACCACCCCTCCCCGGGCTACTGTTGATCCAGCCCTCTGCCGTCTACTGTTCATCCAGCCCTCCACGGGGCCGTCTTGTTCATGCAGCCCTCCACGGGGTCCTGTTCATCCAGCCCCAACTGGCTCGATCGATCGGGGTCCTATTAATCCAGAGGCAACACCACGGGGTCCTGTTCATCTACCCCCACCGAGAACTGTTCATCCAACCCCCCAGCAACGCTCACTGTTCATCCAGAGGCAACATCGATCGGCTCCAGTTAGCAGCAGTAGCGAAGGAATCGCTCGATCGGGTTCAGTTAACAGCCAACGATCGATCGCTCGGGTTCAGTAACGCGTAGCCTGCAGTGCAATCGCTCGGGTTCAGTTAGATCCCAATGCCTCGCTCAGGTTCGGTTAGAGCCCAATACCTCGCACCCACGCGCGTGCGTGTACGAGAGAAACACGCATCGCTCGGCCCCGACCACCCACCGTAACCGGGAACACCCCGATATTTTCCTCTCCCTCGCTTCTACCATGGTTTTTTCCGTCATGGACGGCCCAAAGAATGTCATGCAGCTTTGTCTTCGGCCCGCCCAGGACAAAAAGCCCATTTTTCTATCATGATTTTTTTGTCACAGAAGTAGGAGCCCACCACATCTATGATGATATCGGGTTTTGTCACAACTATCGTCATAGAAGTGTCATAAGTATGACAGAAAAAAAATTTGTTGGGCCCAAAATGTCACGGGTGTGTCTTTTTTTGTAGTGCCTCCCCCCCAACCGAGGTTCACCTAGCAAAGTGCAATGTACCACCCCCCCCCACACACACACACTTTCAGTCGGTGGGCCAGAGAGGCATATATCTCAACAAGATGGATCGTAAAACGGACCAAGAATAATCCACCTTGGTCGTACAACCTCTCTCTTGTTGTTGGCCAAAGTGATGGCCATCCATGCGACCCTAGAGATGGGCTAGCTCGCCAATAATCATGCAAGTAGCTAGTCCCCGAAGACAACCATTGCATGCGTGTGGCCCAAACATATGTATGGAGAGGTGTGTTTTTGAGTAACAATGAACAACTTTGATGTGGCACCGTGATTTCGAACTAGGAATCCCCACACCGAGTGAGGGTTAGGTTGACGATGCATATGTATGTTACACCACACTTCAAGCCAACGACGGGGATTCATATATGCATGCATGCGTGCATAGTATATGCGCTCAAACTTAATTAGGTCTGAATCTCACCATGACCTATACTATGATAACACTAACCAAATGAAGAATCCGCCATGGTAACTGAGGGAGTCCTGGATTAGGGGTTCTCCAGACAGCCGGACTATATCCTTTGGCCGGACTGTTGGACTATGAAGATACAAGATTGAAGACTTCGTCTCGTGTCCGGATAGGACTCTACTTGGCATGGAAGGCAAGCTAGGCAATACGGATATGTATATCTCCTCCTTTGTAACCGACCTTGTGTAACCCTAACCCCCTCCGGTGTCTATATAAACCGGAGGGTTTCAGTCTGCAGGACAATATACAATCATACCATAGGCTAGCTTCTAGGGTTTAGCCTCTCTGATCTCGTGGTAGATCAACTCTTGTAATACTCATATCATCAAGAATAAATCAATCAGGACGTAGGGTTTTACCTCCATCAAGAGGGCCCGAACCTTGGTAAAACATTGTGTTCCCTGCCTCTTGTTACCATCCGCCTTAGACGCACAGTTCGGGACCCCCTACCCGAGATCCGTCGGTTTTGACACCGACATTGGTGCTTTCATTGAGAGCTCCACTGTGTCGTCGCCGTTAGGATTGATGGCTCCTACGATCATCGATAGCGATGCAGTCCAGGGTGAGACTTTTCTCCCGGACAGATCTTTGTGTTTGGCGGCTTCGCACCGCGGGCCAACTCGCTTGGCCATCTGGAGCAGATCGAAAGTTACGCCCCTGGCCACCAGGTCAGGTTTGGAAGCTTAAACTACACGGCCGATATCCACGGAGACCTGATCTTCGACGGATTCGAGCCCCTGCCTTGTGCGCCACGCGGTCACGATGAGTACGATTTAGCTCTACCATCGGACCGTATTCAGAAGATCGCACCGGCAGCCGCTCCGAGCCTCAATTCGGAGCCAGTTGCGCCATCCATGGACGGGTGGATAGACCCCGTCAGGGAGGCCATATCCTCAGCGGCGATCGAGCCGAATATCGACCTTACCCTTCACGAGAGTTGTGTTGCCAAACTATTGGATCCTTCTCCGGCCACGGACTCCGAACCGCCTGCGCTCGTTCCTGTCGAATCCGATTGGGTGCCGATCATGGAGTTTACCTCCACGGATATTTTTCAGCACTCGCCCTTTGCCAACATACTGAACTCATTAAGGTCTCTCTCCTTGTCAGGAGAGTCCTGGCCGAACTACGTCCGGTAGGATAGGGATGCGGAGGACGAAGAAATTCGTCGCCCACCCACCACCCACTTAGTAGCCATTGTCGATGACTTAACCGACATGCTCGACTTCGACTCCGAAGACATCAATGGTATGGACGATGATGCGGGAGGCAAAGAGGAACCACTGCCCACAGGGCACTGGACACCCACTTCATCACATGACGTATACATGGTGGACACACCCAAAGAAAATAACGACGAGGAACGGAAGGACGCAACGAAGGGTGGTTCCCTCGAGCAGCAGTCAAAGCGGCAGCGTAAACGCCGCTCCAAATCCTGCCTCGGCAGAAATAACAATCACATAGACCCAGCGTTAGAGCAGGGTGAACCATTGCCCAAGCACGGCAACACGGAAAATCAAGCCGAACAACCCAACCCCGTCGAAGATAACAGTCCGGATGACATCACACCGGACAGGCGCCAGGAGCAACATAATGCCCACCAAAGGCTTGTTGCCACGGCGAGGATTCTGAAAAAACAGAAGCAAAGGCTCAAGGCTGCACAAGACACACTCAAAATCAAATGGAGTGAACTACTCAACACTGCAGCAAAATACGGCAGTAATCGCCACACCAAGAGCTATCCGAAGCAAAAGTTGCTACCTTAATTTGATGAGGAGGCCTTAGATCCTCCACAATTAAAAAATAAAATGTTCATCCGGTCTGATAGACGACCTCATAGCCAACATAAAACGGCAATCGACGCCGCACATAAACCAGTACACGATCCGCGTAAGGGCCCGCATCAAAAGGACGGCGCAACCAGATCCATCTATGGACCATGCAAGCGCGCTCCAGCATACGATGCAACACAACAAACATCCGAACACCACGGTACACCCAGATACAGGGGTGCCGCACACCCCCTATGTTTCACCGACGAGGTGCTGGACCATGAATTTCCAAAGGGATTCAAACCCGTAAACATAGAGGCATACGACGGAACAACAGACCCTGGGGTCTGGATCGAGGACTATATCCTCCATATCCACATGGCTCGAGGAGATGATCTCCACGCCATCAAATACTTACCCCTCAAGCTCGAAGGGCCAGCTCGGCACTGGCTTAAAAGCCTCCCGAAAAGCTCCATTGGAAGCTGGGAAGAGCTCGAAGACGCTTTTCGGGCAAATTTTCAAGAGACTTATGTCCGATCTCCGGATGCGGACGATTTGAGTCATATAACTCAACAGCCCAGAGAGTCAGCCCGAAAGCTTTGGAACAAGTTTCTTACTAAAAAGAACCAAATAGTCGACCATCCGGACGCCGAAGCCATGGCAGCTTTTAAGCACAGCGTCTGAGACGAATGGCTTGCCAGACACCTCGGCCAAGAAAAGCCGAGAACAATGGCAGCATTAACAAGCCTCATGACCCGCTTTTGCGCGGGCGAGGACAGCTGGCTAGCCCGATGCAGCACCAGTGACCCAAGTACATCCGAAGTTAGAGATAGAAACGGGAAATCACGACGCAGCAAAAATAGTAAGCACCGGAATAAAGAAGACAGCCCGAAGAGCATGACGGTAAACGCCGGATTTATAAGCTCTCGGCCAGGGCAGCAGAAGCCGCCCTCCAAAGACAACAGAGACGAATTGTCCAGCCTAAACAAAATTCTGGACCAAATATGTCAGATCCATAGCACCCCTGATAAACCCGCAAATCATACCCATAGAGAATGTTGTGTCTTCAAACAGTCCGGCAAGCTCAACGCCGAACACAAGGGGCAGGATACACTAAGTGAAGACCAGGATGAGCCTCGCAAGCAAAGCACAGGGGAACAGAAGAAATTCCCACCAGAAGTCAAAACAGTCAACGTGTTACACGTGATAAAAGGGAGAGACAAAGTGGCACCCTTAGAGGAACATGCCCCAGGGCCTATCACCGCGAAGCTCCGCCACTGGTCATCCCAACCGATCACCTTCGACCATCGGGATTACTCGGCAAGTATCCGGCGTGCAGGATGGGCTGCCTTGGTATTAGATCCAATAATTAACGGATACCACTTCACCCGAGTCCTGATGGACGGCGGCAGCAGTTTAAATCTGATATATCAGGACACAGTCCACAAAATGGGGATAGACCCAACAAAAATTTGCCGCAGCAATGCTACCTTTAAAAGAGTAATGCCAGGCCCGGAGGCTCACTGCAGGGGCTTCCTGCTACTAGAGGTTATATTCGGCTTCCCCGATAACTTCCGCAGCGAAAATTTAACTTTCCACGTCACTCCGTTCCAAAGTGGCTATCAAGCACTACTCGGACGCGAAGATTTTGCCCGCTTTAACGCAATACCGCATTACGCTTCCCTCAAGCTCAAGATGCCCGGTCCACGCGGCATCATTACAGTAAATGGAAATATTGAGCGCTCTTTGCGCGCCGAAGATGGTGCGGCCGCCTTGGCCGCCGCACACTAAACGGCCTCACCGACTCAAGCATTTGACAGGTCGTTAGGACCACGGACACGGCTAGACGAGTCCATCTCAGCTATATGTAATTAATACAGGTTTGATGGGTATACCCCTATTACAATACAAGGGGCTCAAGGCGCGCACAAAAGTGGCAATAAGGCTCACCTTTACTCATTTTCAACTATATATTGTTTATTTAGTATAACTTAACTTTTGCACGGCAACTTTTCAATTAAGTTCCTCTCTTTTTCAGATGACCATCATGCTACACCCGTTCAGGATACGGCACAACGGAGACACAGGCGCAGACGTGCAGCAGGGACCCATTCCAAGGATTCTTTGTAGATTAAGACCCTGCGTAAACCTTTTTTACTGCCTCTTATTGATTTACATCCCTCGGATTCTCAGTACAACCGAGAAGGATGCTGACGTCTTGGCATGTGGCCACGCCAGAATAATGCACGTACCTGGACACCAGGGGCTTATTACAAAGGGTACTGTTTAGACTCGATTTACACCATAAAGACCGAATACCTTAGGGAGTGTTCGGCATCGCGAGTTTGGCCTTATATGCACCAGCTCCGAATCATGTCTTTGGTCAAATGTTGGGTTTGCCCGGCTCCTATGTTTTGCTGACTTACATTCCGCTCTATAGGCTAAGGCGGCACCAGGAGAACTACTGCGATTGTGCCCTGGTTCATCCGTACGAGCACCTCAGTAGAGAAAGCCAAAAACTGACTGTCATGATATAGCGTGAGACTGGTCAACCACTCGATGACCTATTGGAATCTTCGGGATTCCTCCACATTAACGAAGGGCCGTTTCCCGGCCAGGCATGTACGCACCCTGAATTCGGACGAGTGCGGAGCCACCAGGGGCTATATAGTAGCCCCACTGTCAAACTCCTATGGCTAAGTGAAAGTGTTAAAGCATTATAGTCCGGTTGCCTAGTTCGCTGCGGTATCACCTCCTTATTAGGACCAAGACGTTGGATTAAGTGTGAATACGCGTCTTCTGCGAACACCCCCGCATTATATGCGTGGGGGCTGAAGCCGACGACTGCAATCTTTCAGGTTATATACATGTATACATAAACGGCCGCACAGGAGGCATCACAATACTTTTGGGCAAAAGTATAAATACAGCCTTGATAAATTCAATAAAACATTGTTTTTACAATGGGAATACATGTCACTCAAACATAACATTCTTCGAGCATTGGGCCTCTATCGTACGAGCGCCCTCAAGCACTTCTTCAAAATAGTGCTCGGTAGCCACTCGGCCTATGGCCAAACCCTGCGCCGCGACAGTGGTGGCATCCATCTCCACCCAGTAAGTTTTGACATGGGCAAGGGCCATCCGCGAGCCTTCACTACAAAAAAAGACACATCTGTGACATTTTGGGCCGGACGAAAAAAAATTGTCATACATATGACACTTCTATGACGATAATTGTGACAAAACCCGGTATCATCATAGATGTGGTGGGCTCCTACTTCTATGACAAAAAATCATGACAGAAAATGGGCTTTTCGTCCTGGGTGGGCCGGAGACTCAGCTGCATGACATTCTTTGGGCCGTCCATGACGGAAAAAACCATGGTAGAAGCGAGGGGGAGGAAAATTTCGGGGAGTTCCCGGTTACGGTGGGAGGTCGGGGGCCAAGCGATGCACGTTTCTCTCGTACATGTACGCGCGTGTGTGCGAGGCGTTGGCTCTAACTGAACCCGAGCGAGGCGTTGGGCTCTAATTGAACCCGAGCGATTGCACTGCAGGCTACGCGTTACTAAACCCGAGCGATCGATCGATGGCTGTTAACTGAACCCGATCGAGTGACTCCTTCGCTACTGCTGCTAACTGAAGCCGATCGATGCTGCCTCTGGATGAACAGTGAGCATTGCAGGGGGGGTTGGATGGACAGTTCCCGGTGGGGGTGGATGAACAGGACCCCGTGGTGTTGCCTGTGGATAAACAGGACCCTGATCGATTGAGACAGTTGGGGCGGGATGAACAGGACCCCGTGGAGGGCTGGATGAACAGGACCACCCCATGGAGGGCAGGATGAACAGTAGACGATGGAGGCAGGATGAACAGTAGATGGTGGAGGGCAGGATGAATAGTAGCCCGTGGAGGGGTGGTTGAACAGGAGCCCGTGGAGAGGGCTGGTTGAACAGTAGCCGATGGAGTAGTGCGCGGTGGAGGCTGGATGAACAGGAGCCCGTGGATGAACAGTCGCACGTGGAGGCTGGAGGAGGTCGATGGTGGATGAACAGTAGCTCGTGGAGGCTGGAGAGGGTCGACGGTGGAGATGAACAGTATCCCGTGGAGTCCCGTTTTGCGGTACGCCACACCCCTCCCGATGAATAGGACCCCCGTTCCGACCGTAGCGCTCCAACACAAGTCCGTGTCGTCCGTTTTGCGGTACGCCACACCCCTCCCGATTAACAGGACCCCCGTTTCAACCGTAGGAGGTCCGTTTCCTCCGTTTTGCGGTATGCCAGACCCCTCCCGATCAACAGGACCTGTTCCGAACGTAGGAGGTCCGTTTCCTCCGTTGTGTGGTACGCCAAGCCTCGTTTCCATTACCTGTTCCATCCAAGCCCTCCCGATGAACACGACCACGCATTCCGTTCCGACCCAGCCAGTTAGCTCCCACGCGTTCTGTTGCCTCCCCATGAACACGACGCATTCCGTTGCCTCCCCAGGAACACGACGACGATGCTGTTTCTCCGTTCCGACCCAGCCATGTCAATGAGCCCTCGCCATACGTATGCGCGAGTAGGCGTTCGAGACCCCGCCCGTATGTACACATACATGGCCGTATTTTCTTTCTTGCACCCTGGCCGCCTCTACTACGACATGTGCGCGCCTCTACATCCACCGCTATATATATGTACGTACACGTTCGCGACCAGAATAACAACGCTATGTACGCTTCGACCAGGTGGGTCTCGACTGTCAGGCACTTCCTTGCATGCGAAGATGTAGCTGGTGGGTCCCAGCAGTCAGGGGGGCGAAATACGGTGGCCCTTCCGGTGGGTCCCCGCTGTTAGGTGGAGGAATAATTAATTTTGCACGTAATAAGGAGGCACTTCCTTGTTGTGGCCGTGGACCCAGCTTGACCTCTCCACGTACAGTCCATGTCCGATGGAAGCCATTCCTTGACCACGTTGACCACGCCGCGCCGAGAGCACCAGGGCGGTGGACGACGGTGAGGCCTAGGAAGGGGACGACGCGGAGCCGGGGAAGACGCGACAGGGTCAGTAGAGGGATGGCCTGGCCAGCAGTGGGAGTAGTAGGGGGCGGTGAGACCTCCGCCACATCACAGCCAGCCACGGGAGCCAGGAGCATGAGGCATGACCGGTGCTGGTTTGGCCGGATGGAGCAAGAAGACCAGAGGTTGAAGAAGCACTACGGCCGTTGGATGGACATCGTACGGTCACTGGAGCTAGAATCGTGCATATTGACTAAGTTGACAAAGCCCTCCGTCCCCGTCAGCCTCTCACCAAGGTGGGTCCTAGCTAGCAGGGGGTATTCATTTTTTTTGTGCATAATAAGAAGGCACTTCCGGTGGGTCCGAGCTGACAGCAGGGGGAACGTTTTTTTTGCGAAATACGGTGGCCCGTCGGGTGGGTCCCAGCAGTCAGGGGCAAACGTTTTTTTGCGATATACTGGTGGGCATCCGTTGGGTCCCTGCTATCAGGTGGAGGAATAATTATTTTCCGCGTAATAAGGAGGCACTTCCTTGCGGCTGCCGTGGACCCAGCTGTCAGCATCTCCACGTACAGTATTCTTCCGATGGAATTCGGTCGTTGACCACATTGACCATGCCGCGCAGATAGCACCACGGCGGTGGACGACAGTGATGCCTAGGAAGGGGACGACATGGAGCCGAGGAAGACGTGGCAGTGGATGCCCATGCGGAGAGGAGTACGAGGGTTCACCGGTTCGGCTACGCTGCCATCGCCGCAGAATAACAGGGGGTGTGGGTGAGTGGAGTGGAGGGATGGCATGGCCAGCGGCGGGAGTAGTATGGGGGCGGTGAGGCCTCCGCGGTATCACAGCCGGCCACGGGAGGCAGGAGCAGGCGGCACGACTGGCGCTGCTTTGGGCGGCTGGAGCAAGAAGACCAGAGGTTGAAGAAGCACTACGGCCGTTGGATGGACATCGTACGGTCAGTGGAGCTAGAATCGTGCATATTGACTAAGTTGACAAAGCCCTTCGTCCCCGTCAACTTAGTAGGCCCACTATACTGGGTCCCAGCTAGTAGGGGGAGTATTCATTTTTTGTGCGTAATAAGGAGGCACTTCCTTGCGTGCGAAGATATAGCTGGTGGGTCCGAGCTGTCAGCGGTGGTAACGTTTTTTCGCGAAATACAGAGGCCGTTTCGGTGGGTCCCAGATGTCAGGTGGAGGAAATCATTATTTTGCGCGTAATAAAGAGGCATTTCCTTGCATGCGGCCGTGGACCCAGCTGTCAGCCTGTCCATGTACAGTCCACTTCAGATGCATGTCGGTCGTTGACCACGCTGGCCACGCCACACTGAGAGCACCAGGGCGCTGGACGATGGCGAGGCCAAGGAAAGGAATGACACGGAGGCAGGGAAGACTCGACCGTTGTTTTTGTTTCCCATGCGGAGGGGAGTACGACTGTACGAGGGTTTACTGGTTCGTCTGCCATCGCCGGAGAATAACAGCAGGTGTGCGTGAGTAGAGGGATGGCTAGGCCAGTGATGAGAGTACGGTGGGGTGGTGAGGCCAGCGATGAGAGTACGGTGGGGCGGTGAGGCCTGCGCAGTAGCACACCGGCTGTGGGGAGGAGGGAGCAGGCAGTCCCGTTGGCGCTTCTTTGAGCAGCTGGAGCAGGAAGAGCAGAGATTGAAGAAGCACGACGGTCGTTGGATGGACATCCAATAGTATACATGCCATCTTTGGAAAGCCACAAATCTGTGGAAAACAGCATACAGCCCATCTGCCATTATATCAAATAATTTATAGCCCATTTGCTAATTCTTACGGGTTTTTTGGAGCCCATATTCTTTATGTTAGCATTACAGCCCATATTTTGGCCACGGTTAAAAAATTATACGAAATTTTGCATATGTCGGTGCGGTCTGAACTATTTTTAATCCCGAAATTTCGAGTCACATTCAGACTGATTTTACAAATAAATGTATATCAATATAAAATCCAATAAATTGTCCACGCATAAAAATCAATGCAATTTAAAATCTCGAAATGAAAAAAAAGATATTTGAAAATAATTGCCAGTTTGATGTGTTTTAAAAATGTACAGCCCATTTCTCATTACTGATAGGCCATTTTCTCGGCCAGCCGAATGAAGCTCTCCTCGTCTTGAAAGATTTGTAGCCCAGCAGGCCTGATAAAGCGACTTATTTGACAAATCACAAAAGAACTGGGCTAGCCATTTTCAGAAAGAAAAAAAACCTACCGGGCTGGTCTGTGGTAAACATAAAAGAAAAGGCTGTCTAGACAGACCAGAGTGTCCCGCACAGCCCAGTTGACACCCCGCTTCCGTCTCAAAAACAAATTAGATAAATGCCACTCCAATTATGGCAATTCATAAAAATGCCACTGCAATTCCCAAACTTTGAAAAATGCCACTGCAATTTTTACAAACTTTGAAAAATGCCACTGCAGTTTGCAAACTTTGAAAAACGCCACTCCAGACTTCGAAAAATGCCACTAGAAATGGCATGAAATGGCATTTTTCAAAGTTTGGAAATTGCAGTGGCATTTCTCGGATACACCAGATTTGGAGTGGCATTTATCAAATTAACCCAAAACAAAAGTAACTGGGCGAGCTGCTGGGTCCCTGGTGTCAGCTGCTCGTTGTATAATTCTCTCGTTTATTGACTACGTTGACAATGGCATGGGACCCAGATGTCAGAAATCCACTAGGAGGAGCCATTTTTTTATTGGCTTGAAATAAGGAGGCACTTGCTTGCATACTGCCATGACCTTGGCGGGTCCCTACTGTCATCCTCTCCACGTACAATCATCTCCTGATTGTGTACGCGTCAACTTGCTAGGCCCACAAGTCAGCCTCTAAATCGTGGAGGACAAATACAACCCATTTAGAAAAATAACAGCCCATTCCATACGTTCAAATGGAAAGTTCAACATTCAGACCAAAGTAACAGGTCTGATCCACATATAGAGTACTGAACTTCCATGTTGACAACCATCATAGCCAAGTTAACTATCTACTCCCACTAACACTCTAGTAGTGTACAAGTACTAACTTACTCTTAGCTAACTAGACGATGCCGGCCGCCATCTGCTGTCCATGCTAAACACCAACACCGGCGTCCTCCGCCTCGCCTCGGACTTTCCAGAGGTGCGATAGGGCACATTGCTCACGCGCGTTGGCCCTTTCCATGCCGGCGTGGTCCACCGAAGCTTCGGCTTCCAAGCAGGAAACCCACTTGACGAGCTGGTAGTAAAAATCGGCGTCGCGAACGCGTGCGTGCCCGACAGCCTCCAGGGCTATTTGCCAGGCTCCGGCCTCCATGTAGTCGGCCCAGTTGCGGGCGCTCTGCTCGCGACTCAGAGCGTCGGTGCGCTACTACTCCATGTCCCGCTGGTGGCGCAAATCGGTGATACGCTGCTCCTCCGCCAGGCGGTCGCGCTCCAACAACTCCTGCTCCTCCGCCATGCGGTCGCACTCCAACAACTCCTCGATCTCCGTATTTCCATCTAAAGACAGATAGAATGCCTCCTCCCTCCGTTTGCCTTCCGGTGAAAACCCGAACACTAGTTCCAGTGGTAACCGCCTCCGGCGTCGCCTACCGCGGACGGGCGGGGGCACGGCGGACGTGGCGAGCGACGTTGGGCCGGTGGGGGCTTATGAGGATATGGCGAGTTGGGTCACAGTGGCACCTGAGAAGGCCGGGAAACAATACTTATAGGCGGAAGGTAGCGCGATGGTCATCGGAATTCAATGCATAATGGCTTAGCGCACCAGCTTGCCATGGAAAAGTAGAGAAACTGAAATTATGACTGTGTCGTCCCGTCCCATCTGGGTCGCACGCCGGCATGGCGGTCATATGAGTGCACTCGAATCAGCTCCCTCCTTGTCAATAATGATTCCACGGATTTAAAGCATATCTTTTTTCGCATCAGTTAACTGCCTTAATTACGGCCAGCTGCATGCAGGCACTTAGAATCGTTCGCAGGCAGTACGCGAAGCAGCATGCAACGAGTTGCAGCCAAGGGCACGCATGCAGCCACTTAAATCGCTGGAATTAATTAGGCTTAAACTTCTGCATGCCGTTAATTATTGCCATGCCTTGGTCTTGCAGCTTTGCTCACCGGACTAATAAATCCCGGACGGAGGGAGTACCTTGGTTGGTGAGAGGTTTGAATTAAGCCCTACAAACCAGAAAGGAGGTACTCCCTCCGTTTTTATTTAGTTCGCATATTAGCTTTGGTCAAAGTCAAGCTTTACAAACTTTGACCATGTTTATATACAAAAATATTAAGATATACAATAACGAATCAACAACGAAAATATTAAGATATACAATAAAAGATCATATACAAATATGTAGCTCCAAAAGCAGAGATCTAGAAAAAACATCTGTTCTTCCTACTAACATGGATGCTTCTCTTGGCCAACATTCAGTACAGACTGAAAGACAAATTTGTTTGTGAAGTCTACAATTCCTCTTGCAAACGTAAGTGGTTTCACCAACAGCTGGAACCATGAGCATGAACCACACATGATGGAGGAACATCCACTGCAATATGATTTGGTCTTCTCTCGATCACACCGCGAGACTATTTTCGGAATACAAACTTTAACTTAGGCAAAATGATGCCCATTGTATAATAACAACAAAGCAATGAAGCACTTAGTGTTGGCCAATAAATAGTACAGTACTACTTTTCTGCAGTCCATGAAGTGACTATCCAATCTTTCTGTGTCTATTTTCAAATGGCACTGCATTCAGTGACTATACTATTCTCTTGTGCAGTTGAACCAAAATTGTGGACACTTTGCCAAATAGCAACGGGCAGACATCTCTGTCTGCACAAATATCAAGCTGCTAGTAAACATATACCACACCTTGTATTTTTAGTTTAAACATGTCTCTTCCACTTAGCATATGTCATGTTCTGCACTGGACAATCTGATACAGTGATGTTTTGCCCTGGACAATTTCATACTGAATTGATTTGCTAGTTCAGAGCGGAAATATAGCGCCTATTCTTCATTAGACCAAGGATATCCATGTTCGCAGTGATGGAAGAGGTGAAATCAATACAACCGAAATTGAGCATCCAATCATTGAATCATGTCCTGCACCTCCAATGTAGGTCCACCCTGCCAATAAATTCACATGCAAACCACTAGTATCACTATCTAATGACAGTACAAAAAGAGTAGCAAGATAGTAGCAAACCATGTACCTTCATAATGAACAGCTCATAGTGCCACCAATTGGATACAAAGGTTTGGAAAAAACATGCTCCTAATGTTGAACCAGTTGGACATTTTGTGCAGTTCCACTAAAATCGAGCATCCCTGTTTGCATAGATATTGAAAGTGTGATTACTCTAAAAGTGGCACTAGTTGAAGCATAGACTCACAAATATAAGCATTCCAATTTCATAATGGGAAAAGGTAGCAAGACTGTTTCTAACCACCTGTTTGAAGGAATAAATAAAGCAACAGCGACTGATGTCAGGAAGGCATACATAGTTTTTTTCTGAAAAACTGAGCCATTCCTGACCTTTCCTCTTCTTTTAAGCAAATTTTGTGCAGTTCTACTAAAATAAAATGCCATCACCGCCTTGACAATTCAGTGACACTGTACAAAAGGAAATGACTTAACATTACATCATGATGTCAGGTATGTAGTCGACAGGCATTAGAGACAAACATACAGACCTCCTCCGATAACATAATGAACATTAATTTTAACAAAGGTGTGACTAGCTTTACCGGGATAATTTGAGTGAACTCTACACCCTTTGTTCCTTAATATAAGACGTTTTCGCGGTTCAATTTAAAGTACCCAAACGTCTAGTATTTAGAAAAACAGGTAGTAGTTTTCTTGAGCACATATCTAGGAAAGCTTGCCACACTCTATTTATGTCCATACGCTAATGCAACACCATTCGAATACTACAAAAATACACTAATCCAGTGGCTAGTGCAATAGTAGAGTAGTTAGTTTATTACAGGGTACAGTACAATGGTTTTACTGAACAGATTTCAATAAACTCTAGCACTGGAAGGTTTCTATAAGAATTAACAATACAAAATGTAAAGGTAACAAGTTTCAGCATTGGTATACTAGCTCTGCATGAGCATTAAAGCGAATACAAAAGTCTAAAGGTAACTAGCATTATTAACTAATGACAGTATAAAAAATTGCAAAGCATGTACCTCCAAGGTAAATATCATTTCGAACTCGGGGGGACGTTAAAAATTGCTATCCCAATCTTGATAATCGATCAAACATAAAAACTTGATCGAACGAATCAAGAAAACAGCCGGAGAAGGAGGTGCCCACTCTTGACCTTCCCTCTTGTCTTCATAATTGTCTGTGCAGTTTAACCAAAATAAAATGACATCAGCGCCTTGGCATTTTGGTGACACTGTACAAAAAAATTAACTTATCTCATGAAAGTGAGGTATGTAATCTATAAGCATTAGCACTGCAAAAATCTGAAGGTAGTAACAAGTTTCATCGTTGGTATACTAGCTGTGCAACAGCATTAGAATGCCTTAGACTGCTGGCGTTGCTTAAATTTATCGGTGGCATTAGACTGAGAGCAGCATTAATTAAATGTGGCATCACTTTAGCAGTAGCATTGCTTGACTTGACTGCTGGCGTTATACTAACAGCAAAAAATGTGGCACTAAGAGCATGGGAGGCCCATTCGGACAGTGGGCGCACCAGTACGATGTATCTCCACGGACGCAGAGTGGTGAGGGAGGTATGGTTGCCCAGAGCAACAAATATCCAGGCAGCATATGTTGATTACGTCCCATTTTTGCTCTCTTTAGCCACCTTTTTCCTATGCGAGGACAACAAACCGATCGACCTGGTCATTCTCTATTGTGTTGTCATGCCTTTCTACCCTTCTTCAACCAAGAGACACGAGACTCGTTCCTTAGCTACTGATTTTCCCCTTTTCAACCTAGATGCGGGTTCGATGCCTACTCTCTTGGACAGTACAGTCTCCCTTCCTTTCCTTATTCAACCCAGACTTGGATTAGTCTGCATGAAGTAGGGTTTCCTTTAATAGTGCAAATTATGGTTTTCGTCTGCGTGGCCAGCAGAGCAGAGGATAGAAAATTGGGAAGATGGTGGAGTGGAAAAAGATCCACATGCAACGACGTGGCAGATGGGGCAATAGAACAAGGTTATGGTTCGAAAAGAGGTAGCATACCTGAGGGTCGGTGGGAAGTGGCTTCGCTCGTGGTCGTCGTCCTCCACACACACTACGGCAGCAAGCTTGGGGACGGAGGCCATCCTGCGCGGGTGCTAGGTCTGAGAGGACGGCCTTGTCGTCAGTGCGTGACCTCGCTCGCTGACGACGAGTGCGTCAACGCTGCACGTCCTTTTCTTCCCCGGCGGATCTGTGACCACCGGTGAGGAGGGAGAGAGGGGCCGTCTTTTTTAGATTTGGAGAGAGGGTGGTACTGTCAGAAGCAAGTGGGCAGCCCTTAGCAAGAAAGCGCTCAAGCTCCAGCCTATATATCTTTTTTATACTACTAGTACTGGAGGTGGAGTAGTGGTAGAGTAGTTTATATTTTCTCTGCGTACAGTACCAGTTAGTCGTGCTTCAAAACTGATCGGCACGCCATTAGAAAAGTAAAGGTCGATAACTAATGCGGCACCTCAGGCCAACGCGGCCAGATCACATTTTGCATGAGAAATTACACACCATGTTTCGTTGACATGTGTTCCCGTTCCAACATATCAGTGAGACGACGGCGAGTAGTAGGAGTATTTCCGAACGGACGTGTAGGCCTGGGCGCCTCTTCGTGAACCGTGGCAAACTCGCAACCGTCCACCGACTCTTCGCCTTTCCCTCTCGATTTGGAACTACTGTCGCATGCTCTTCCTCTCCCTCCTCCATTTTCCTTCAGCCCTTCACCCTTTCTTCTGCCATTGTTCGATCGTCTTCTCCATGGAGGGAACAGGCCAGAAACGACCCCGTTATTCTTGCCCCGATCTGATAGATGACGTGGTGGAGGAACTCATTGATCGGTGCGACGTCATCACCTCGGCTAGCATGGCAGGTTCGTTCAAGCCCATTCTTGACTCAACTAATAACATCATTACAAAGAACCCAGGAGTCAAGGAGCGGTTTGATCTCTCCTATCTTCTTGGCCGTGACCCTGATGATGACTGGCGCTGGCACGATGGAGGCCTCGCCCTATGCAAGTTAATGCCGCTTGATAATGATACGTATGATGTTAAGATGCCATCACTTGAGGGTAAGGCTTGGGCGGGTGCAAATGGAGATTGGGTTGTTTACATTGGGTCCAACTACGAGTGGGAACTTGTGAATTTGTACACTCGTCACCGGGTTCCACTTCCAAAAATCTTAGCACACTGACCAGAGGTTGAGCACACTAGTAATGTATGCACGTTCAAATACGATCATGGTGACTGTATTCTATGGAAGATAGCAATTTGTCGAGTTCCCAACCGCTCTTGGAATTACAGCGACTATGATGTTGTTGCTATCTTCGACAAGCTTGTTACCTTCCTTGATGGTTTCACTCGATGGATATTGCTCAAAAATCAGTTTCTGTACACGGATGAGTACTGTGATGCAATTCAATACGAGCGCCTTGTGTTTGCTGCCACCACTCGTGGCACTATTTTTGCATGGCATCCTCATAGTTTCGGTACGTTTGTCTTCCACCGTAATTATAATTGTTTCATCCACAAGCATGTGGGTTAGCAAGTTTCCCTTTACTAATTAACCTTCTTCTTGTGTTTCCAAGGTCCTGTGAACATCCCACCACCTATACTTGAAAAAAATTATAACCAAGGGGGAGATGACGATGGTGATGATCACGAGCATGAGGACGAGCAGCGCCCATATACTCTGTGGAGCCTGGCAACTAATTCCGATGGATCACCTCTTCTTGTGTGTATACAGCCCAGTGATGATGTTACTGCTAAGGAAGCAGGTGTCTCCCATGGTCGCACTCTCCGGACCTATTCCAACACCCGTTGCTTGGTATTCGGGATGGATACTAGTGTGCTAGTGCCAACTCCTTCTCCCTGGTACAGAAATGATAGTCTTGGACAAAACTCGCTCTTCCTTGGACAAAACTATCTGATGATGGTGAAAGGCGATCCAACTGATGTTGACAAATTTATGAGAAGCAACTGTGTCTATACCTCAGACATTTGTGTGGTTCCCTACCCTGGTAGGGATATAGTAGGCTGCTTCAGCCTGGATGATCAGTACTGCGTTGGTTTCCAGATCGACAATCGATGGCCCGTCCAAGAGAATCACTTGTGGTTCAAAGCAAGTGTTTCCAATGCGGAGGAATGGTTGAGTTGAAGTTCATTTCATTGCTTGTTATTTGTTGTGTGGTGAAAACTTTAGTATTTATAATGTATCCTCGTTGTCGATGTGGGATGATGACCTGTTGTATGTAATAAAATGATATGCATGTGATAAACTTACTAAATTTATGAATGGCTTTCGAGTCGCTTCTCTGAGTGAGTGGTGCGACGAGGCAAAAAAATATTTTCTGAATACATAATTGTACGTGCATTGCAACAGGTTATCGCATGAGGCCAATCAACAATAGTAGTACACTATTTGTACTAGCTCCAGATGCTTCGCGCGTCGGGCGGGTGTTTTTATTGTAGCCATATGTTAATGTGTTCACTGTATGTAACCAGCACCTCGAATCCTCGACACTAGTACTATATAGTAGGAGTAAGTAGTAGGGAGTAGTAGGGTGGCATGGGCCAGAACAAGCATTCACGTCCAGGAGTACGGCACACGCCACCACCACGACATCCATCTGACACCATATTATTTCTTGGAGTCTGTGCTAGAGCAATCTCCTCAACCTCGTCGTTTCTCTAACTTCAGCCATCGCGCGGCGGGCGAGGTGGGGGTTTTCCGATAGTCGGTTTCCTTAACTGCGGTCCCACTTGTAAGGCCAACTCCAACGCACGACCCCAAACGCACCTCCGTTTTGCACGGACTCCAATGATAATTTTGACTAGAAAAGCAAGACCAAAGAAAACAAGAACCACAAGAATACATTTTACTACTCCTGTAAGTTGGATTAGTGCCTTCTCGATGCATTCATTGTTGATCTACGGAGGCTTGATCTTGCGTCTGTGCTAGCTAAAAGTGATAGAACATCTACTAAATTGTGCTCTATCAATATATGGATGTACTCTTCTTCCCAATACAAAAACTTGCATCCATTCTACTCCCTCCGTTGCACAATACATGCTTTCTATCTGTCAAAATATATATGTATCTAGACATGTCTTAGTATATAGGTACATCCATTTTTGGACAAATGGAAGTCAAGTATTTTGGAACGGAGGGAGTACACAATAAAATTTTTAAGTTAGCACAACTAGTATAATCCGAGAGCAGAACCAAAGATTTGGTCGGGTTCTTCCTCCTTTTGCTGACACGTGGGACATCTAGCATACAGATCGTGTCATGAAAGAAAATAGAGTGGTAGTTGAAGCCACGAGATGTGCATCTTGGGTTAAACTATAAATAGAATCTTACTACTCTTGAGTAACTCCAAAAGCGGCCACCGAAGATCTTTATTGGATTTGTTTTTCATCACCAGCACGCCGAGGTGAAAGATGTGCAGGTTCAGTGGGTCCCCTTGCATTTTCACTGACATGTGGGGCCGCATGTGAGCAAACAGACGATGGGCTCTGCACGTCCGCTGGCTGGCTGAGAAGAGAGATAGAGGAGGGCCGAGCATGGATACAGGAAATTTGTTCTGCGTACCTCGATATAGGCTCGATATAGTGGGGTGGCATGGGCCATAACTCAGTAGCATTCACGTCTAGCAGTACGGCACACGCCACCCACACGAGTCCCATGCGACACCAATTTTCTTGGAGTCCGTGCTACAGCCATCTCTTCTCCCTCCTATTTTCTCAGCCATCGCGCGGTGGGCGGGGTGGGGGTTTGCCGATAGTCGGTTTGGTCAATTGCGGTCCCACTTGTAAGTGAAAATGCAACACCGCACATATTCCCGCTTGAGCGGCGTGCTGGACCAACCGTGTGGGGGTGCGACGCGAACACGGCAGGCTTTTCCTTTTGAACTCGTAACTTGTAAAATTTGGTTCTGCTCCATGGCGCGATCGATAGATAGAAAATAATGATTTTTCCTAGAGTAATGAGAAGTTTGGTTCTGGCGCCGTTCATGCATGGAGTACGTATGAAAATTATGAAGTTGATGCGAAAGGTAAGATAATTACTGTAGTATCATATACTACTACATGGATTTGACGGAAACATAAAAATACATAGGGATCCATCAACGTTCAACGACATCCTCACGCCCTAGTGCGCCGGGTCACCAACCGACGTGTGAGGAGCAGCGGCGTTGGCTGCGAGCTCAACGTGCTTCTGAATAGTGTCGTCCAAGGTTGCCTTGCACTCCAAGAAGGCTAGCATCCTATTGTCCTCCTCTTGCATGTAGTAGTCCTTGTGGACGATTTGCGCGTAGACATGGGTGATTATGTCGATGGTGTCTTGCTGCGCCAGGCGGTGCACGACAAGCGCGACCTCGAGGTGGACATTCTCCGGCGCGACGGCGAGCAGTCACAGGGCCACCAGTGCGTCGAAGAGGTTGTTACCATAGTGTCCGTTGAGGGTGGCGGGCATCGCAGAGCCTGGGCGCGTCGGCTGGAGGCTTACGTCAAAGTCGTCTGCAAGCTTCTTGACAATGGTGAACTTGTCGAGGAAACCGACGAGGACCTCATCGAACAAGGAGACGAAGTTGTCATCCAAGCGGCCCCTCGCCCTGGCGGCCTCAAGCAATACTACCTGGAGACGTTCCTCGGTGCCGGTGGACTTGGTAGTACCCCTAAATCCAGACGGTGGTGCTACTAGTACTAGTAGTAGTACTACCAATGTAGTAGTAGGAGTGCTAGCACTGTACTATCCGTTGGTCAAATTATTATGTGCTGCTCCTCACAGTGAAGTGACAAGACCCTGCACCGGAGATGACACCTGAGTATAGGCGCCGTGTTCGGCATACCATAGTCAGCCTCACCGTCTGCAATCACTATCATCATGGCTGTAGAGCTAGCCTGCTTACAACTAGCCCTGTTCGACATAATTTCATGTGCGTAGATGCCCGTGCATTGCACGGAACACCAAGATTGGGCGTGGATGGCTCCGGTAGCAGCCATCGCGCCAGATTTTTCCACGGCCTTCTACTCCTAGATGTGTACACGTGTGCTCGTGTGTGTTGTGTGCTTGGTGTGCGCGAGTGCGTCCTTCTGTGCATGCCACCGCGCAGTGGTGAATTGTGCGCAAGTGCATCCTTCGCGCACAAGAAGTTTGTCCTCAATGCACCCTCAATTTACTAGCATGTGGGGTGCTACCCCGAGTGGTTTCAACTTTGTTTACTTCACCGCGTGTCAGATGGGCCTCTAGTTTACTTATTTTCACCCACTGCCACATGGGCCAGCACACGAAGATACAGAACACGAGCTGACAAGGCAGCATGTGGATTGGTTGACCGGTCAACTAAACAATATATGGAGCTATACGCTGACACAGTGAGCGTATAATCCGTCGGTATAGAGAGTTCGAGTGAGAGGGGAGGCCCGTGAGAGATAGCAGAGAGAGAGAGAGAGAGAAAGAGCTACTCCCTCCGTTCGGTAATGTGGTTCCAACATTTTTTAAGTCAAACTTTTGAAAACTTTGACCAAGTTTATAAAGAAATTACTTATATCTACAATATCAAAGATAAATGATAGTACGAAGTAAGTACATGTTGTGATGAATCTAATGATCGTTCCAGATGTAAATGTTTTTCTCCACATATACCTGGTCAAACGTTTCTGAGGTTTGACTTTTCAAAACATCCATATGCTTATGGACGTGACAAAGTCCCTAACAAGAGAGAGAGAGGGAGAGTGAAAAAAGTGTGTGTGTGTGTGTGTGTGTGTGTGTGTGTGTGAAAGAGACATGGACAACACACGATAAAAGTAGAGAAAAAGCGTGTGTGTCTTATGCAAACATATCACACATGCATCTTCGACAACGGAGGCAAGGTGAGGAGATAGTGTGTGGTTGTTTGGAACCGAGAGAGCAAGACCCCTAAGCTAGCACGTGGCCAAGAGGGGTCTGACAAACAAGGGAGAGAGGTCGAGAGAGACGTACGGAGAAAATGCAGACATGGGGAGGAGAGAGTGTATCTTTGTCATAGAGAGACCCCCTGGAGATCATGATGGGACTACATTGGTGGGAGATCGAGTGACAAGGTGTGTGCGTGATAGAAGATGCCCCGAGAGATATCGAGATAGACGTATGGATGGAAGGAGACAATATGTGTGTTCCTGTTGGCTAGTAAGAGATAATCATACTTAGGAGGGGGGAGTGCTTGCGCCTATGATGGATTGAGGGATTATGGTACTTAGGGGGGTGCGTGTCACATGGAGAGAGAACAAGGGCGGAGAGTGTTGGATGGGTCTATATGTATAGCGCGAGCGAGACATGTGTATGTGTGAACCAGGGAGATATAAGGCCAGTTTGGCTTGCGTCCTGAGCATCTTTTGCCTGGCCTAGGGTTGTGGCTGGATTTCATGCATGCTTGTTTGGTTGCTACCATGTGAAAAAGAAAGCCTGCCTGGCCTGGGTTCCCTTGCACTTTAATTAGCCTAGCTGAACTCCAGACACTGCACGTAGCCTGGCCCAGCGACTGATTTCGAACGCCTGGTCGTGCCTGATCATGTGGCCACGAGGCTAACAGCAACATGGTTGGATATTAGCATTAAATAATTGATGCATGGATTGATTGATGGGACGTTGATGCTTTGCCGGCCCAAGCATGAACCAAACGCTTCAGCACCACACAAGCCTGGCCAGGCAGAAATATTTTACATCTCACGTCCACACCAGGCAGTACCGGCCATCAAGGCATGAGGGTCAGTTCACGAACCAAACTGACCAATAAAGTTTGAGAGAAATTGAGGAGCCCCGATAAGGCTGAGTGGCGTGTCAGATAGCTGAGAGGGGGAAAGAGATATTCCATCCGCTCGATAATGCAGTGCATGTAAATTTTTTAGAAGTCAAACTTTGGAAACTTTGATCAGGTTTACACAAATGTTATTTATATCTACAATACCAAAGATACATCATACAAAACTACATCTCATGGTGAATCTAATGGCATATGTTTGCCGTACTAGATGTAATTCTTTTTCTCCACGTACATGGTCAAACTTTGTAATGTTTGACTTTTCAATAAATCTATATGCTATGGACCGAGGAGAGTTCCTCAGTCGAGACAGATCAAGTGTGTGTGAAGGAGAATGAGTAAGTGTGCAAAAAGAGTATGTGTGTGAAAGAGAAAGTGACAACAAACAATAAATTAGAGAGAGAGGGTGTGTTTTTTCGTTTCTTATGTGAACATATCACGCATGCATCTCCAAGATGGAAAAGCGAGGCGAGGAGATACACGAAGATAGCTAGTGTGTGATTGTTTGCGACGGAGAGAGACACCCCTGTAGCACATGTCCAATAGAGGTGTGGCCAACAAGGAACAAAGGTCGAGAGGGACACATGGATGGCATGGACGCATGAGGAGGGAGAGAGGGTGTGTTTGTGATAGAGAGATCCCGTTGAGATCGTGAGGGGACTATATGGATGGGAGATCGAGGAAGTGCATGCGCGATAGAAAGATGCCCCGAGAGAAACCGAGATAGACCATGCACATGTTTGTGATGGAGACTAAGATTAGCTAGTCATATACATATAGGGGGGACTGTGTGTGCCTACAATTGAGTGAGAGACCATCATACTTGGCTAGTTGGGCATGAGATTGTGTGTGTGCGCGTGTGAGATGGAGAGAGAGAACGAGGGGGAGAGATAGAGTTTTAGATGGGCCTATCGAGTGCGAGTGAGATATGCATGTGTATGTGTGACCCAGGTGGGTGGAGAGTTTGAGAGAGGGGGGAAGAGCTCGGAGACGACATAGTGGTGCGTGAGAGAGTTACAGGCAAAGAGCCAAGGAATCTGTGTGCGTACGATGGGTGCACCCAAGATATCTAGCTTGGACTAGCTAGAGTATCATACATAGTGTGCGAGAGAGACCTATAGATGATGTATATATGCATGCGAACTAGAAAGACCCCCCCCCCCACACACACACAAAGAGAGAGAGATGGAGAGAAAGGGAGAGGGACGAACAAGGTTTTTGTGTCGGATGCGTGCGACAGAATTGAAGAATGTCGATGAGAGAGAGAGAGAGAGAGAGAGAGAGAGAGAGAGAACGGGAGTCCGGGAGAGGGGGAGGTCGCGTTTTATGCATCAAAGACTAATATAAACCATGTTTCGATATAAACTTGCATTCAAATATTTAAATTGGAGAACATGTTGTCTGCAATCCACACATGAACGGATATATGCGTATATCAAACAAGTTCATTAATTTGACTTTCAACATGTTCATGGAGTACTATAATACTGTACAACATGCTACTCGATTGAGGTGCTCAATTTTGGATTTAGTTCACTATTTTGACCTACTGAACGAGCTATTTCATTGAATCGAGATATTTCATTTTGGGTTTGATTCGTGTTTTTGAGTGAGTCAACTATTTGTCATATAGTAAATCGCTAGCAACGAGCATGTAAAAACGCATTACTCCCGAGCATCATCTCTCCATCTAAAAAAGAAGTGGCAAGCTAATATTTCAAAATTTGATCCGAATCGACTTGGTAAGGTAGACGTGGATGCTCGTTCTCCCAAAATTTGAACGAACCATTAAACATCCTCTCTGCTCGGTGGAAGTCGCCCGAGCAAATAAATGGGAGACGCAAAATTACCATCCTATGTGGGACACGCATCAATTGGCCCGTTGTACATCGAGGGTAGGTTCATAACTTCATCCAAGCGCGCCTTCTCCTCGTCCAAAATGACATGTGCCGAATAATTCATAAACCATGGTCGGCAAAACACGCTCTCCTCGCCCGAAATAGCTCGTGCCCACTATTTCAAAACAAGCTCTCCTCGCCTGAAATCGCTCGCGCCCACTATAGTTCAAAACACACCCTCCTCACCCAAAATCGCTCCCGCCCAGAGAAGCAAAGTTACTCTACTATCCCCGACCCTCAGTACACAGACCCAAGCCGAGAAGCCAATAGGCAAGGGTAGAACTGTAACTCCGCCTCACATTTCAGACAAATGCGTTCGAAAGACATGGTTCCACTCCCCTCCCAATTTCCCTCGCCCGCCCCCATTCATACCTCGTGGGCGCCAAATCACCTTCTCCCCCGGAAGCTCCCTTCTCCCGAGCCATGAAACCTCAGCCCCACCTCCATGGCAGCCCCCACCGCACCAATTTCACAGCCGCCCTCCTCCCTAATGCCGGAGCGCTGTCCATTTGCCGTCGTGCACTGGGCCATGCGCCTCTTACTCCGTGCTACTAGTGCTGCCTCAACGATGACCGCGTGAACCGTACCGGAGTCGATTCACCCCCGCCGTTGTTCACGGCACCGGAGCGGCTCCAACTTTGGATCCGTCCAGAGTCCTGGCGCTGCTTCGGCATAGCCGTCGACCGTCGCGACATCGCTCTTTCCCTGTTGTCGGTCGCCACCGCAACCGCGCCGGCCTCACTGACTCGGCAGCTGGACCTGCCTACTTCACCATGCCGCCAGATAGGTCGCACCCTCATCTCAAATCACTTTATTTAGGCGTCAGTTGTCTGAATTTTTATTTTGGGCCAATCGATTTGCAATGGGAAGCAGCACCCCTCAAGGCGACGGAGCTCCTAGGCTGCCGGTTGGCTGGTGTCTAACGTAAGGGTGCGGGGCCGCAAAGTTCGCCGCGGAAGCAGCGCTTAGATGGCTATCTTTTAGAGTTGTGTGGGTTGAAGGTACTGCCGCCGCCGGATCTAGATGACAGGGAGTCTTTGTGGATTGGCCCGAGGGCGACGCAACCACGGCAGTGCGGTGGGTCAGGGAGCGGGGTATTGGCCGGGGCCACAGACAGCGGAGGCAGGCTACTCTGCCGTTGGTCGCTGGCTCTTTGGGGAAGATTCCGAACAGTGTCGGCCGGGAGCCACAAGACGGCCAGCCATCCGGCGTAGATCGTACAGTACCAAAATAAAATAAAATCGTGTGACCCCAATTTAGCCTTCAGTCAACAGACGTGTGACCACTCTCGTACCTTGCTGTTGATCTCTTAGTGTATTTCTTCAGATCAAAGAGATATGTCGTTCTTAACATTATGAGTTATCTGCATCTTCAGACACACCATCTTCTGACTCACCGCAGCTGATCCAACAAGGGAAGCATACACCAAAAGGGAGCTATAGTTCCCACTCAATAGTTCCCTGCATCGAATGCGCGTGCCCGACATGCACAGCCACAACAATTGCAGGGCCATCCACAAGTCAGCACATGATGCTCACTCCTATGGATGGCAGCCAGATAGGTTGTACCCTCATCTTACTTGTGTGCAACATTTATGGCTTTGTTATTCACCTAAGCATGGAAAATAGATCATCACATTTCACTGTATATCCATGCTGATCTCTTACGGGTCTTGTTCAGGAGTTAACGTTGTTCTGTAGTTCAGCTAAGATACTTGTTCTTTAGGTAACACTGTTCCATAGTTATCATCCATCAGCCAATGCAATCCCACAGGCTGGTGATTATAGTATTATACCACTTTTAGTATTTCCTATGTTGTTCTTTAATACTTTTGTGTGCCATCTGGTTAATCTCGAGTACAAACGATACATATTATGTAGCTTTCATATGTGTTCTCCCTTTAGTTTATGAGACCTGTCGCTGCTAGTTAACCCCAGTCCTACTATTTATGTCGTCTCCTACAGGCACTCATTACATAAATCTAACTACTAGTTGTCTTCCATGCATGTCAGATATAATTGCACACACTGATATATCCACAAGAACCTCACGGAGCAATCTAAAGGCCAATAAACTTGATGTCAATGATACCCAATATGATGGAACATGTAAAGGCAGTTCTTCAGAAGACTTGCAGAAAGATGATGAATCCTCTTCACCCCACAAGGTCCTTCCTCTAACTTGGCATGTGATATGGGTACAACATGCATATAATGTCCTGGAGTGTATCTACTCTGTTACAATGCCATGTGCTTAGCATGCTGATCATGCATGTAAATATGTCATGCCTTCCTGTTTTTCAGTACCTATTCCATTCATGATAACATGTTTTCAAATTTAAGTACTTTCATTCTACTCTATCGCAATGCCATCTGCTTAATTTGGACATCATGCTTCTGAATATCTTATGCATTGTTATTCATCAATATGTACTTCATCTGTCTACCATACCATGTTTTTTACATTGAAGTGTTGTTCTAGTGCTCTGTTGCAATGTCATCTTATTTTCCCAATCATACACGTGTATGTTGCCTTAGTTATTTCTGTATGTATTCCGCTAGCATACAGTTTTACATTCAACTAGTGTTTTTTGCTGTGTTGTCCTGTCGTATTGCTAGCTCTTACACCATACTCCCTCCGTCTGGATTGCATGTTGCCGAAATGGATAAAAAGGATGTATCTAGAACTGAAATACGCCTAGACCCATCCATTTTTTTCCGGATGGAGGGAATACATGTCAATATGTCATGCCTTTCTATTCTTCAGTACCTATTCCATCTCTCTGCTGCCGCATGTTTTATAATTAAAGCACCATTCTTCTATGCAAGGCATGCAAGGGGAAGACGACTATGTTAGAATCTGAAGGGTTACAAACAAGGCCTTTGCAAAAGATCCAAACGCCAGGAGATAATAAACCAACTCCAGTTTTTAAAAATACTGCTCCAGCAGAGAGAAACCCAACTCCTACTGATAATAAGCAGATTCCAGTGGCCAAAGAACTAGTCCTCTCCAGTCCAGCAAAAATATGTCAACTCAACTCTAAGAAGTGTGTGTGTATCCTTGCATCATGAAATTTTATAGCATTCTGATCATATTTTCTACATGTTTCTTACCCATCTCTTTTTTAGAAATAAGCTTAACAGATAGAAGAATTTCTGCACTGGTATCGTCTGTGAGGAAAGATTCTTGCAGGAATTCTTTGTACTCCAATGCAGATGTAAGTACCTGTTGTATATCACTATATTTTTACATCAGCATGTATTTTGTTAATCGGCGTGAATCAAACCTTCATCTGATCTAAATTTAGTTGTAGCAAAATGTATGATTAAAGGCCACAATGTTGATTTTTGTAAGGAAAACTGCCTGGTAGTTTTGCATCCTGAGCGGCATGAGTGTACTATCTCATATCAGTGGGTTTGATTACTTTGGTTCTGCAGTGGGTTTTCAGTGTTTTTTTACTGTGTGTCATGTCGTATCCCTAGCTCTTACATCATACTCCCTCCGCCCGGATTACATGTCGCAGAAATGGATAAAACTGGATGTATCTACAACTGAAATACGCCTAGACCCATCCATTTATTTCCGGATGGAGGGAATACATGTCAATATGTCATGCCTTTCTATTCTTCAGTACCTATTCCATCTCTGCTATAGCATGTTTTATAATTGAAGCACCATTCTTCTATATAAGGTATGCAAGGGGAAGACGGCTATGTTAGAATCTGAAGGGTTACAAACCAGGTCTTTGCAAAAGATCCAAACGCCAGGAGATAATAAACCAACTCCATTTTTCATAGATACTGCTCCAGCATAGAGAAACCCAACTCCCACTGATAATAAGCAGATTCCAGTGGCCAAAGAACTAGTCCGCTCCAGTCCAGCAAAAGAATGTCAACTCCATTCTAAGAAGCGTGTGCATATCCTCGCATCATGAAATTTTATAGCATTCTGATCATATTTTCTACATGTTTCTTACTCATCTCTCTTTTAGAAAATAAGGTTAAATGATACAAGACTTCGTCCATTGGGATCGTATTCAAGGAAAATATCTTGTGGGAATTCTCTGTGCTCCAGTGCTGATGTAAGTACTTGTTGTATATCACTATATTTTTACATCAGCATGTATTTTGTTAATCGGCCTGAATCTAACCTTTATCTGATCTAAAATTAGTTATAGCAAAATGTTAAAGGCGCCAATGTTGATTTCTGTAAGGAAAACTGCCTGGTAGTTTTGCGTACTGAGCTGCATGAATGTGCTATCTCATATCACGCACATTACTGAATTGTAGTGCTTCTCTGGTTGCCCATTCATTCATTGTGTCAATGTTGCTTTCGTATTACCTTACCTGGGTGATGATAGCTGTGCCATATTGTGTTAATTTGGTGTAGGCTAGTTGCCCAAACGTTTGTTGTGTCAATGTTGCTTTCCTATTATCTGACTTGGCCAATGATAGCAATGCTAGTGTGTTAATTTTGTGTAGGCTTCTGAAGATAAGAAGACAAACTCGAAAAACAGCAAGGCAACCCCATTGTTTCTTTCCAGTAAATGGTGGATGAATCAGAGGTGCAGAGTCGTGTGACACAACAACTGATCAATGTTTTCAGAGACAGTGTGGCAAAGCAGCAAGAACTTGCCCACATGCTTATGGGCGTCATCTGTACTGAGGTTGCAGATTGTGATGTTGTAGATGGTTAGGTTCTGCTCATTTATTTGCACTGGCATCAATCTTTGGTTGCCCAGTGGATGTAATTTCCTGTAATATATTCTGGATGTGCAACGTTATTCCCTGTATGCCGTACCTTTGCTCGTTGTAATGGGCTCAAATTATCTAATTTGGCCTAAAGACATGAACAAACTTTAGTGGGCCCATTAAGTAAATGGGTCGTTAATAGGCCGAAAGATAATGGTTGGCCCTCTTACCTCCCGGGTCGTTAACAGGCCGACATCGAAGCGGGCAACAGGTGGCCCCATTTTATTTCACGGGTCGTTAACAGGCTGTTACTAAGTTTGGGCTACATATGGCCCAACTATACTGTAGGCCTTTAGCAGGCCGAAAGAGACAGCGGGCTTGTATTGGACCATGAAGAGCATGGGCCGCTAAGAGGCCGAAAGTCAGGTCGTATTGTAAACGGCCCAACTGTGTTGTGGGCCTTTAGCAGGCCAAAAGAGAAACCGGGCTGGTATTGGACCATGAAGGGCATGGGTCGTTAAGAGGCCAAAACTAAGGTCTGACTACAAATGGCCCAACTCATTTATGGTCCGTTAACAGGTCGAAAGGCACATAGGGCCGGGAATTGGCCCAACACTTAAATGGGTCACTAAAAGGCCAAAACTCAGGTCCGACTACAATTGGCCCAACTGATTTATAGGCCATCAACAGGCTGAAAGTGACACCGGGCCAAAAATTGGCCCAACACTTAAATGGGCCTCTAAAAGGCCGAAACTCAGGTCCGACTACAAATGGCCCATCAGATTTATGGGCCGTCAACAGGCTGAAAGACACACCGGGCCGGAAATTAGCCCAACATTTAAATGGGTCGCTAAAAGGCCGAAAGATGTACATCCTGAAAATTGGCCCATCCATTAAATGGGTCGTTAACAGGCCGAAATGTCATCGGGCCGATATTGAGCCCAAATATATAGCGGGCTGTTAACGGGCTCGAACTAACGATGGGCTGCAATGGTGTCAAATCTTTAACGGACCGAATTGGCACATCTCATATGGACCATGCGCTTAAATGGACCTGACACAAAAAAGTAGGCCTTATATGGGTCGGCCTGCTAATTCTTATTGGGCTGGCCTTTTTCACCGGAATGGGCCACTGTTGGGCCGTGCCACGTGTTGACCTATCATAGGCGCCTCATGTCCAATGAGTGGATGACATCTGTCCCAACGATGAGCCGACACGTGTTTCCTCTAGCCAATGATGATTTTACATGTGGAAAATCCCAATTGGTCGGGGCTGTTAACGGGTTATCGGATCCAAAACCCGACCCGATAGCTTAACGGCGTTCCGTTACGGTGGATGCCACATGTTGGTCACCCTTGACGAAAGCACTTCTGTGACGCACGATTTATCGTCATGGAAGTGGACACTTCCGTGATGATAATTTTGGTAATGTCATGGAACACTTCTACGACAGCACAGGTATGACTATCTTGATTCTGTCATAAATTTGTCATGGATGTACATGCATGACAAAAAATGCGACCTACTGTGACAAACACGTATCATCACGGAAGTGTATTTTTTTGTAGTGCTTCTATGCACGCCGACCTCTTCATCGCATTGATGCGTGGCACCGCACCAAGGAACTGTTGCACCAAGCTAAAATAGTTGTTCGGCTTCGGCCTTTCCGGCCACAGATGATCCACGATAGACCTCATGGCGAGTACGGACAATCTATTGAGTTTGGCCCATTCGGCGAGCTGGTCAATCAATGGAAGCGGACGCTCTGTAACGTTGAATTGCGACCAGAACAGCTTGTCCACTTCACGATCTGTTTGATCTCGGAAGTATTCGGCCGCATCGATAGCGCTCGCCGCTAAGTCCAGATATGCGTCGGCCAAACCCCACAGCCGATCCAGAGGGGCATACCGCGGATCGCCGAACTTGCTCCGCAGCATAAAAGGCTTCCCAGCCACAATATCCCTAGCTTCATGCAGTTCCTCCTTCTTTGCTCTCATTGCAGAGCGGGTGTCTTTGGCCGCCATTGTGGCCTTTTCAAGGTCCGTAGCCTTCGCCCGGTTTTCTTCTTCAAGGAACTAGCAGCGGTCGGCAGTGTCTTTTAACTCCACAGCCATTTTGGCCATTTTCTCTTTGCTCTCGCTATGAGCGGCCTTCTCGGCTCTCAACTCTTCGGCCGCCTTCAAAGCAGCCGCATTACTACTCCTTGCTTGTTCTTTGGCTCGGGCAAGTTCCGCCCGGAGGGTCTCCATGGTGGCAGCTCCATCTGCAGTCACAACATATCAAAGATATTGGCATCACGCTGCTCTTACTATGTGACATCCACTAGAAAACATCACTTATCCAGTTGCCGCTTTAGTTCGGCAAACTCATTAGTCCGGCTAGCCACTGGAGCTTCCATCACCTGCACATAGAAGCGGTATGGTTATTACCTGGGACTACGATCCTCTGTTTGCCGCCGTTCTCGGTGATAACCAGAGTCTCAGGGGCTACTATCTACATAGGGCACACCTAAAAATGTGCGGATGCATATCATTTCACGTACCTCAAAGCCCATCAGTAGACTCATAAAGGCTTCATGCAACCTGCTTTCGGCGGACGAAATCATTTCCATCACCGTACCCATCAATGTACGGTGCTCTTTTGAGATAGTGGCTCGCCCTAGCAGATCCCTCAGTGCGTCCGACCGCATACCAGATGGTGCCAGATTCTTTTGGTTGCTCTCTTCAAGAGTCGGATACTGAGGGCTTCGGATGACGATGGGATTACCTTCTAGCCTTGCCGGATCCGGAGAAACTCTCCGTGATGACACTTCAAGGTCGCCCGCTTCTTGAGCCGGGGAGTCCGGGGGAGGCGTTTCGCTCTCCATCATCTCCGGAAGAAGATCCCTCGAAGACGAGCTCTGCTGAGAAGGGCTCAGATCCGAACTGCAACATAGATGCTTCGGTTACCTTCCTGAGAAGTAACGTAGAATATCTTCACTATTAAGTACTTTTTGATTACTTACAGCTCGTTAGAGGGTTGATCCCCGCATGGACTTTGTGCGGCAAGAGCACCCTTTGAGGTGGGACCCTCTGGTGGAGTTTTTTCTCCCGTTTGGAAACCTTGGTTTCTGGATCATCAGAGGTAGTCCTCTTCCTCCCCCGGGGCGAGGGAATGTCAGATTCCTTCCCTTGGCTATCCACCCTCACGGAGGCGCTCGTTCCCTTGGTTGGAACAGGTAGCGGTGGAGGCCCACTTTGGCCCTCTCTATTCCCCCCTTCATCTTCCTTTGAGGGAATCGGGCAAGGTGCTGGCTCGAGCATCTTTTCCAGCACCGGATTGTCCAAGCCTTCGGGAAGGGGAGCCGAACACCGGATCATCTTCGCCTTTGTTATCCAGTCCTGGTCAAAGAGCGATCCTTTAGAATGACGTCATGATAAAAGAAAGACAGCATGTTCGGCTAGAGGATTACCTACTTGGTCGGCGGTGCGGTTGCTACTCAGGCCCACGTCCTCGGTAGTGTCCGGACACTCTATTTGAGGTCTGAAGAATGATTTATACATCTCCTCATGCGTCAGGCCGAGGAAATTCTGAATAGCGTGCGGTCCTTCTGGGTTGAACTCCCACAAGTGGAGGGGCCGGCGTCTGCAAGGCTAAACTTGACAAACCAGCATGACTTGCACTACCATAACCAAACTAAAATCTCCCTCGAAGAGATCCCGGATGCGGCTCTGCAGTATGGGCACATCCTTGGCTGGACCCCAGCTCATCCCCCTGCTGATCCATGACATCGTTTGTGGTGGAGGGCCCGAGCGAAAGGCGGGGGGAGCTTCCCACTTGGCACTTCTAGGAGCGGTGATGTAGAACCACTCCCGTTGCCATAATCCAGACACCTCTGGAAAGAACCTTTTGGCCATGGAGCTCTGACAATCTTGCTAATTAATGCACCCCCGCACGCTGCATACTGCCCCTCGACCGTCTTCGGCTTCACATCAAAGGTCTTGAGCCACAGGCCGAAGTGAGGGGTAATGCGGAGGAAGGCCTCACATACGACAATAAATGCCGAGATGTGAAGAAAGGAATCTAGGGCTAGGTTGTGGAAATCAAGCCCGTAATAGAACATCAAACCCCTAACGAAGGGATCCAGAGTGAGGCCTAGTCCTCGGAGGAAGTGGGAGATGAACACGACATCTTCGTTGAGTTCTGGAGTAGGGACAACCTGCCCTCGGGCGGGCAGCCGATGCGAGACTTCGGCGGTCAAGTATCTTGCCTCCCTCAATTTCTTCATATCCTCTTCCGTGATGGAGGAGGGCATCCACCGGCCCTGGAGGCTGGATCCGGACATGATTGAAGGTCCGAAGCACCTGACCTAGGCTTTGGGTGTTAGAACTCGAGGCGGGGGAAGGATTCGATTGAGCACGGGAGGGAAAAAGTAAAAACCTTGACCCTTTATAAAGAGGGTGAATATCAAGCGTCCTCCTCGTGGCCGTTTGGGACTTGCCTAAAATCTAGGAGCCCTAAGCACGGTTGGGTTACCCACACCCATATTGATGAAAATCCAGTAATAAGGGGGACCCGATCTCTGCTTTGACAAGACGTGTCAAGAAACTGCCTCACGTTATGTGCGGGGCTAGTTAAAGGAAACGGTTCGAATAATCGCCGGGCCATGGCATAATGTCATGTTGCCAAAACATGTCGGCAGATTAGATTTGTGGAAATATTATTCTCTCTACGGTGGTATGTGGAACTTATTTTGCAGGGTCGGACACTATCCTTGTATTCAAATTCTTCCGTGGTGTATTCGGAGGAGGAACCCGCCTTGCAATGCCGAAGACAATACTGCGCGCCGGACTCATCGTCATTGAAGCCTGGTTCAGGGGCTACTGAGGGAGTCCTGGATTAGGGGGTCTCCGGACAGCCGGACTGTTGGACTATGAAGATACAAGATTGAAGACTTCGTCTCGTGTCCGGATAGGACTCTACTTGGCGTGGAAGGCAAGCTAGGCAATATGGATATGTATATCTCCTCCTTTGTAACCGACCTTGTGTAACTCTAACCCCCTCCGGTGTCTATATAAACCGGAGGGTTTTAGTCCGTAGGACAACATACAATCATACCATAGGCTAGCTTCTAGGGTTTAGCCTCTCCGATCTTGTGGTAGATCAACTCTTGTAATACTCATATCATCAAGAATAAATCAAGCAGGACGTAGGGTTTTACCTCCATCAAGAGGGCCCGAACCTGGGTAAAACATTGTGTTCCCTACCTCCTGTTGCCATCTGCCTTAGACGCACAGTTCGGGACCCCCTACCCGAGATCCGCCGGTTTTGACACCGACAGTAACCTATCTTGTTGTTGGTCAAGGTGATCATGGATGTCCATGCGGGCCCATGAATATATAGGCTTGTCACCGATAACCACGTGAGGGATTGTATCATTCGAAGGCAACCACTACATGCATATGTATGGAGGTGATGCGTGCATGCATGTTTGAATCCACAACATTGATTTGGCGTGTGTGTCAAAAATCGTACACTTGCTCCCCACACAGAGGGAGATCGGTTCATGATGGTGTCGTTGTACTAGCCACTTCGACTCAATGGGAGGGATTCATGCGTACACATGCATATGTGTGTGCTCAAAGTGTATCATGCATGTCATCCCAAAGCAAAAATAATAATCCCCTCCTAAGTCAAATTAACCTCTCTTGTTGTCAGGCAAAAAGAAGTGATGGACCAAGCGGGCCCATAGATGGAAAGCATCGATATCGCTGATAACCGCTTAAGTGGGTGCGAGAGGACAACCACCACCGCTTTGCATGTGGGCCAAACATATATATGTTGAATACCCAAAATGCACAACTTTGATGTGCCACATGCCTCAAAAACCATAAACCATGCACCCACACGGACCGAGGTTCATATCAAGCATACTACATATGATGGTCCCTTCCTCCCTCTTCACCGCATACTATATGCTCCTGCCGTAATATATGTACAACCCAAAAGAATCCTCATCGATGGTGAAATTAATTAACCTCTCCTGATGTAGGTCAAAGTGATGCGTGCATGGATGCATCGACGATGGCCTCGTGGTCCCACAGATGGAAGCGTCACACGTGAGTGTCCTAGATAGGATATATATCCATGTGGCCCAAAAAGGTGTTGTGTGATGTTTGAATAACCAATTTCACAATTTTGATGTGGCACGTGCCTCGGTAACCAAAAAGTCCTGACACTGAGTGAGGTGTACTTGTTCACGGACGCATACATATAGTATATATGCTAGTCCCCTCCCACCTCTTCAACGTGTACTATATACCACCATAACACAAACAAAAAAGATTATACCTTGCTGGTCAAATTAACCTCACTGCCAGCTATTCGTCAAAGTGATGGACGACGACCTCGCGGGCCCACAGAAAGCGTCACACACGAGTATCGAGTGTCATGTAGGACAACCATCGACTGCATGTGGCCAAAACATTTATGTATGAAAGGGTTGTGTAATGTTTTAAATAGCGATTTGAAGACTCTGATGTGGCACCAGCCAGCCTAACAAAACGGCCAACCCACACGGTGGCTCACAACTCGTAGTGTACTGCGAGCCACCCGCCACCCCCAGACGCACACACCCACACACACACCGTGAATCCACTTCAACTATGATGCATGTTAAATTAATTATCCCGCTGGTAGGACTAGGGTTCCTACCGGCTCTACTCCTTAGGTTATAAGGGCAAAACAGTGGAGGTTGGGGGCGGGGGCGCGTGCACCGGCGAGTTGGCTCCATCGCGAGGAAGGAGAAGGGCGGCGGCTAGGGCTGGCGCAGCTAGGGTTCCGGCTCCTCTGGGAGCCGGGCAATAGGGATAAGAAATATCTTTATTGCTTAATTCCGAGTAGAGTCTTACAGACTATATTTATAACTTAGATAACTTGCATAATAATTAACCTAAGATAACTTGTGGGCCAAGCCCCTAACTACGGCCCAGTAGGCCTCCTCCGGTTATAAGCTAAACCGGTCATAACATATCTCCCCGCCTGCGCAAACAGCTCGTCCTCGAGCTAAAAGTCTAGATAGTGTTGGCGGAAGTCGTCACGCTACTCCCAAGTGCCCTCCTCCTCCGGAAGACACGCCCATTGGATCAAAATGAACCACACCCTGCGATGGAGCTGCGCCCGCAACACCTTCTCCGGCTCCGGAAGAAGACGTCCGTCGGCCGTCGGAGGCAGCGCGGGTGGAGCGGCCGGTGGCTCTCCACAAAAAGGCTTGAGCAGCCCCACATGGAAAACGTCATGGATGCGAGCACCGGTCGGAAGCTGAAGGCGATAGGCCACCTGCCCAATGCGCTCCAAGACAGCGAAGGGCCCGGCGTAGCGAGGGCCGAGCTTGCTCTTCGCGCGCGGGTCTAGTGACTGCGTAGAGCAGTGGAGAAGACGCAGCCACACCCACCCACCCACGACGAACTCTGCCTCGCGATGATTGCCATCGTAGTAATGCTTGGCCAGCTGTTGGGCCTGGAGGAGACGCTGACGGACCTCAGCAAGCATCTCGTCACGGGTGCGAATAAGCTCGCCCGCGGCCTCCGTCCGTGCCGTTGCCGGGTCCACCGGCAAGATAGGCGGCGGTGGCCGACCATAGACCACCTCAAATGGTGTAGCACGAGGGCGAAGTGATAGGAGGTGTTGTAGCAGTACTCCGCCGACGTGAGCCAATCCACCCAAGCCCGAGGGCGATCACCTATAACACAACGTAAATACATGGCAATCACCTTGTTAACCACCTCTGATTGGCCATCCGTCTGTGGGTGGAAGGCCGTGCTCAGGCGGAGCTTGACGCCCACCATCCTGAAGAGGTCGCGCCAACATGGCCAGTGAACAATGGGTCCCGATCACTGACGATCCAAGAGGGGAACCCGTGAAGACGAACGATCCCCTCGAAGAAGGCACGGGCCACGAACGCGGCAGTATACGGATGCCCCAGCGTGATGAAGTGAGCATACTTGGAGAAGCGGTCGACCACAGTGAGAATGACTGATTTGCCGCCCACCTTGGGGAGGCTCTCGATGAAGTCCATGGAAATATCTGCCCAGACTTGAGATGACACGTCCAAAGGTTGAAGCAGACCAGCCGGCCGTAATCTCTCTGTCTTGTTGCGCTGGCATGTCATGCAAGATCGCACCCAGTCACGGACCAAGGCGCGATCACCAGGAATGTAGAAGTCGGCGCGTAGATGATGGAGGGTCTTCTGCACACCCTCATGACCAGCCAAGTGAGCCAGCAACAGGACCTGGTGACAGAGATCATCATGTGCCAGAACAAAGACGCGGCGCCCATGGAGGAGGAGGCTGTCCGTGAAACGCCAAGGCACCTCCAGGTCACCGGCAGCTAGCTGCTGCCGAAGGAGGACCGCATCGTCAGCGGTCACCGTTGCCCGGCGAATCTCAGCGAAGAGGCCGAAGGTGGTCCCGAAGCGGATGCACAGCGCCGTCCCCTCGGAGGCGCCGTCGGTGGAGTTGAGGTCTGCATCGCGGTGCGACAAGGCATCGGCCATGGTATTAAGACGACCCGGGCGATATTCGACGGAGAAGTCGAAACCAAAGAGTTTGCTAATCCATTGGTGCTGCGGCACGGTCGAGAGCCTCTGGTCCAGCAAGAACTTGAGACTGTAGTGATCCATGCGAATCTGGAAAGAACGGCCCCATAGATAGGGCCGCCAATGGCGCACAGCCTGCACCAAGCCAATGAGCTCCCGCTCGTACGCCGCGAGCTTAAGATGGCACGGAGCAAAGGGCTTGCTAAAGAAGGCGAGAGGACCATCGCCCTGATGAAGCACGGTGCCGAACCCCACACCCGAGGCGTCACAGTCCACCATGAAGGGGCGGTCAAAATCCAGCATCTGAAGAACGGGCCCCGTCGTGAGGGCCCCTTGAGGGCCTCGAATGCCGCTGTCGCCTCCTTATCCCAGGAGAAGGCGTCGCGGCGCAGCAACCGCGTGAGGGGCGACGCAATGAGGCTGAGCTCCCGGATGAACTTCCGGTAGTAACCAGCAAGGCCGAGAAAACCGCGAAGAGCCCGCGGCGAGTGCGGCGTCGCCCAGGCTGCGACGGCCGCCACCTTGTCGGTGTCCATAGCCACCCCATCGGCCAAGATGACATGGCCGAGGTAGGTGACGGAAGGCGCCCCGAACGAGCACTTCGAGCGCTTAAGATGAAGATGGTGCGCCTGAAGCTCGTTGAAGATGATGGCGACGTGCTGGAGGTGCTCTGCCCAAGAGGCGCTGTATATCAGAATATCATCAAAGAAAGCAAGCACAAACCGACGTAAGTAGGGCCGGAGGACGTCATTCATCAAATCCTGGAAGGTTGTCGGGGCGTTGGTGAGGCCGAAGGGCATCACCAAGAACTCGAAGTGGCCATGGTGAGTCTGAAACGCCGTCTTGGCGATGTCATCTAGGTGCATGCGCACCTGGTGGTACCCCGACCGGAGATCGAGCTTGGTGAAGAAGTGTGCCCCGTGTAGCTCATCCAGGAGCTCATCAACCACCGGAATAGGGAACTTGTCCTTAAGTGTAACAGCATTAAGGGCATGGTAGTCGATGCAGAAATGCCATGTGCCATCCGACTTGCGGACAAGAAGCACTGGCATGGTAAACGGCAAGGTGGAGATCCGGATGATGCCGGCCGCGAGCATAAGCGCACACTGCCGCTCCAACTCGTCCTTCTAAAGTTTCTGGTAGCGGTAAGGATGCACCGCCAATGGCGCGGAGCCCGGTAATAGATGTATACGGTGATCATAGGCTCGTGCGGGTGAAAGACCCTACGGCTTGGTGAAGAGGTCGACGTGCTGCTGCAGAAGGTTCTCCAAGAGCGGATGCTCGGCCTCGGAGGAGACTGCGGCCAGCTGAAGCTGAGGTGGTGCGGGCGTGGTGCCCCCAACGCCGTCCCACTGAATGCGGCAGCCCAGGCGCCAGAAGGTCATCGTCAGCGCGTCGAAGTCCCAAAGAATGGGACCGAGAGTCCATAAGAAGTCGACACCAAGGATGAAGTCGAAGCAGCCCAAGTCGATGCCCGCATAGGTGATGGAGAAGTGTTCCCCGCCAATGGTGATGGGACATACCGTGCGAGGCCATGACACCGGAGGCGATCGACATTGGCCACCGTGACCCAGAATTGCTCCCCGCCCGTCGGCTGAAGCGTTAAATGATGCATGGTAGCCTCGGGCAGGAAGTTATGGGTGGAGCCTATATCCACCAAGGCCACCAAGAGCTCGCCGTGGATCATCACCGGCAAGAGCATAGTTCGCTCGTCACGGATCCCGGCGAGCTCATGGAGGGAGACAACAAGGGCCGTCGCTGGGGCAGCCGCGGGTGCACCCTCAGCCGCCGCTGGGGGTGGTAGTGTCGCGGCCTCATCGGCCAAAGCATCGGCCTCGGTGAATTAGACCGTCTCCAAGTAGAAGAGGCGCGGGCACACATGTGTCGGTGTGTAGGGCTCGTCACAGTTAAAGCAGAGGCCCTGGCGCCGCCGCTCCATCTGCTCTATCGGAGAGAGGCGCCGGAAGGGGCGCGTTGTGGCCGAGGTAGTGGACGCCAGTGTGGCCGGGGGCGGCCAGCCTGGTGCAGGTGGCGGGCGGCTGGTCTGCCGGCCTCCTCGGGCCGGGGCAGCTGGCAGCATGGCCTGGGCGCGAGCCTCGAAGGCCCGGGCATAATACATGGCCGTCTGGAGATACTGAGGGCCGCGAAGCTCCACGTCGACGCGAATGTGATCCGAGAGGCCACCAACAAAGAGGTCGGCGCGCTGCTGCGCCGTCACGCCCGACGCATGGCACACCAAGGCCTAGAAGCGGTCGGCGTAGTCCTGCACCGTAGAGGTGAAGGAAAGGAGGCCGAGCTCCGACGGTCGGCTCCCGTGAACCGGGGGCCCAAAACGGAGGAGGCAGAGCTCGCGGAAGCGCTCCCAAGTAGGCATGGCACCCTCGTCCTGCTCGAGAGCATAGTACCACATCTGTGCCACGCCGCGGAGGTGATACGAGGCAATCCGGGTCCGCTCCGAAGCGAGTGTGCGCTGCCCGCGAAAGAACTGGTCACACTGGTTGAGCCAGTTGAGGGGGTCCTCCATGCCATCATAAGTGGTGAAGTCGATTGAGGGAGTCCTGGATTAGGGGGTCTCCAGACAGCCGGACTATATCCATTGGCCGGACTGTTAGACTATGAAGATACAGGATTGAAGACTTCATCTCGTGTCCGGATGGGACTCTACTTGGCGTGGAAGGCAAGCTAGGCAATACGGATATGTATATCTCCTCCTTTGTAACCGACCTTGTGTAACCCTAGCCCCTCCGGTGTCTATATAAACCGGAGGGTTTTAGTCCGTAGAACGACATACAATCATACCATAGGCTAGCTTCTAGGGTTTAGCCTCTCCGATCTCGTGCTAGATCTACTCTTGTACTACCCATATCATCAATATTAATCAAGCAAGACGTAGGGTTTTACCTCCATCAAGAGGGCCCGAACCTGGGTAAAACATTGTGTTCCCTGCCTCCTGTTACCATCCGCCTTAGACGCACAGTTCGGGACCCCCTACCCGAGATTCGCCGGTTTTGACACCGACATTGGTGCTTTCATTGAGAGTTCCTCTGTGCCGTCGCCAGAAGGAAGGATGTCGCGTCTCATCTTTAAAGACGGTACTACTGTTGGGGGAGCTTTGGCTGTCGGCCAAACTCTCCGGCTAGGCGGGTTTATCATGACCACTTGTACGGCCGCGTGCCGATGATGAATTCTCGGGTCATCGAAAACAGCCTCCACGTGAAATCGGCACTCACCGAACAGATGGATCCAATGGAGCTCTCCTCCTTAAACGAGCTCTTGGATCGCATCGCCGCCTTGGGAGTCGCGACGGACTATGATCAGATTGGGCTTAAACCCGATCAAAGGGAGATTAACTCTCCACCGGTCACCCATCATATTGCAGTGGTGGAGGAACAATGCGGCGACCTTTCCTCTATCCTGAGGACCAACTATGTCCGGATTTCCGAGCTCCCCGAGCCGGACGCCCGTTCACGGGAGGACAACATCCAATCCCTGAACTTAGAGTCAGACAACGGACCAGGATTAGCGGGTAACATCCCGGAACCGGAACTTCCAAAATTGGAAACTCCTCGGCCCCTGGATCCCAGATCGGGTAGGGGTTTGGATTCAATTCCACCCACCCACACAAACACAAGCGATCTTTCCCATATCAGGCAAGAGCCCCAGGAAATAGTACATCATTACTAGGCCAGATTCCTCCTTGCGATGAACAAGGTTAAGGACTGTCGCGAGGAAGACGCAATCTTATTTTTCTGCAATAATTGCACGGACAAGGGAATCCTTAACGCCATAAATGGCCGTGAGACAACACGCCTTGCTGACTTGGCGTCCATAGTACGCAAGTATTGTGCGATGGAAAGTGCCTGGAAAACCGAAAGAAACTTTTGGGATAATCCGGCCCTCAACACAAACCCAGTCTGAAATAAAAGGGTTCATTATCACAATACACCCGGGTTAACTACCAAAAAGCGAAAACCCTCTACAGGGCAAGGAACCGTACTGGAGGGATGGCTCAATGGACCCTGCAAAATTCATAGCACGGCGGATATAATACCAACGCACAGCCTTAGAGCATGTTGGATACTCCGGCAGGTGGCCAAAAGTATTGAGGATCTTCTTATCCCACATACCACAGAGCACCATCCAGTGGATAACAATACGGTGTTAATAGTGTTCGAGACCTTTGCGTCAAATAATAGGCGCAAGCGAACACTCCGCAGCATGGCTGAAATCTGCCACGTAGCAGCAACAAATCCATGGAGTGACATGGCTATTACCTTCAATGCCAGTGATGAACCCAAATTCCGAACAGCCCGAGCACCAGCCGCACTAGTCCTCAGTCCAATCGTGGACGGCTTTCGACTCACCAAAGTACTCATGGACGGCGGCAGCGGACTAAACCTCATCTATGAGGAAGCCCTTCAAAAGATGGAAATAGACTGGAACCGCATCGAGCAAAGTAGCACAACCTTTAGAGGAATTATCCCCAGTCGGGAAGCATGCTGTGCTGGGAAAATCACACTAGATGTGGTATTCGGCATGCCAGACAATTACAGGTCCAAAGAAATTACATTCCAAGTGGCCCCATTCAGCAATGGCTATCACGCTCTTTTAGGACGGGAGGTATTCACAATCTTCCAAGCCGTACCCCATTATGGGTACATGAAGCTTAAAATGCCCGGGCACAACGGAATCATCACTCTTGCCAGTGATCCGGACACAGCACTCCGCGCCGAAAACAAAACAACGGCATTGGCCCTCGAGGCATTATCCGAAGCCCTCTCGGCCGAGGAGTTAACCACGCTACACTCCACAGTGGACAGGGACAATGTGATACTCGACAAGAGATCCAAGTCCACCTCTTTTAAACCAGCGGATGAAATAGTTAAATTCCAAGTCCACCCAACGGACCCTACCATAACAGCCTCCATCGAGGCACAGTTAAACCCCGCTGTGGACGCCGCACTACGGGAGTTCCTGCGCAAGAATTGGGACATATTCGCCTGGCATCCCTCAAACATGCCAGGAATCCCACGCAGGCTGGCCGAGCATAGCCTCAATATCCTAAAGGGATTCAAGCCGGTCAAGCAAGCTCTTCGGCGTTTCTCCGAACCCAAGAGACGGGCCATGGGAGAAGAACTAGCCAAGTTATTGGAGGCCGGATTCATCAGAGAAATAAAACATCCGGACTGGCTAGCAAACCTGGTGATGGTACCAAAGAAGGACAAATCCTGGCGCCTTTGCGTTGATTTCAAAGACCTCAATAAAGCTTGCCCAAAGGATCCCTTCCCCCTCCCACGCATCGATCAAATCATTGACGCTACCGCAGGACACGAGTCATTGTGTTTCCATGACACTTACTCCGGTTACCACCAAATCAAGATGGCGGAGTCCGACCAAGCCGCAACGGCATTCATCACACCATACGGCCCCTTCTGTTTTAACACAATGCCTTTTGGACTCAAAAACGCTGGCGCAACATATCAGCGCATGATTCAGAAATATCTGGAGAAACAAATCGGCAAAACAGTAGAGGCATACGTAGACGACGTGGTTGTCAAAACCAAACACGTTGACTCTTTGATAGACGACTTGAGGCTCACGTTCGACAACCTCCGAACATATGACATCAAGCTCAACCCGGAAAAATGCGTCTTCGGCGTACCAGCTGGAAAGCTCCTGGGATTCATCGTCTCCAGTAGAGGTATTGAAGCTAATCCGGCCAAAATCCGAGCTTTGTCACAGTTGGCTACCCCAACAGACCTCAAACAAATCCAGAAGTTAACTGGATGTGTGGCGGCTCTAAGCTGCTTTATCTCCCGCTTAGGAGAAAAGCCTTTACCCCTTTATCGCCTCCTTCGGTGCACCGAACACTTCGAGTGGACGGACGCGGCCACAGCCGGATTGGAAGAAATAAAGGCCATTCTGGCAACCAACCCGATCCTGGCCACGCCAAACATCAGCGAACCAATGATGTTGTACATTGCGGCAACTCATCAAGTTGTAAGCGCGGTGCTCGTTGTCGAATGGGAAGCGGACGGACACAAATTCCCTCTTCAAAAGTCAGTATACTATGTATCAATTGTCCTCACTCCATGGAAATCACGGTACCCACATTACCAAAAGATAGCATATGCGGTATTCATGGCATCGCGGAAACTGCAACACTACTTTCAAGAGTGTTCGATTACAATAGCCTCGGAAGTGCCACTTAATGATATTATCAACAACTGCGACGCTACGGGCCAGATTGCCAAATGGGCCATTGAGCTCCTCCCATTGGACATAACATACAAACCTCACCGAGCCATTAAATCGCAAGTACTGGCCGACTTCGTCATCGAATGGACGGAGGCCGAACTCCCTAAAGAGTACGGCGCATACTCCAATTGGATCATGCACTTCGACGGTTCTAAAATGCTGGCCAGTCTAGGGGTTGGCGTCATCCTAACATCCCCAACCGGAGATACCGTTTGGTACATACTGCAAATATTGTATACAGACTCCAATAATGCAGCCGAATACGAAGCTTTGTCGCATGGTCTTCGGATGGCAGTCTCCATGGGCATTCAACGCTTGGAGGTGTGTGTGGATTTGAACCTCGCAATATCCCAAATAAACGGAGATTTTGATGCCAAGGATCCGAAAATGGCGGCCTATCGAAACGCCTTCCTAAAAATGTCAGCTCGGTTCGAGGGACTGGAATTTCACCATGTGGCTCGGGAAAACAATCAGGCGGCGGATATCCTTGCCCGCATCGGCGCAAAACGCGATGCGGTTCCCCCAACATATTTTTGGAAAGGCTTTTCAAGCCATCCATAGTATGGGAAGGGGACACCGGTAACAGCAGTCCGGACCCGGCCAAAATACCCGATACCGAACTCTCTGACACAATCGGAGGCTCTGCCACCGAAATAACACCGTCAGCCCATGAAATAATGGCCATTATTGCCCCGTGGACAGAACCATTCCTGGCCTACCTAACTAGACAGGAACTTCCGGAGGACCAAAATGAGGCACGCTGCATAGTGCGGCGATCCAAGGCCTACAGGGTCCATGAGGGAGAATTGTAGAAGAAAAGCACTACCGGAGTCCTTCAAAGGTGCATCTCCGAATAGGATGGGCGGAATCTTTTGGCAGAAATTCACGCCGAACTCGGCGGTCATCACGCCGCAGCCCGGGATCTTGTAAGCAAGGCCTTCCGTACACGATTTTATTGGCCAATGGCCTGAGCAGATGCACAGGACTTGGTCCAACGTTGCGCCGGTTGCTAGCTCTTTGCAAATCAAAGCCACATGCCACCCACCACCCTCCAAACAATCCCCATTACATGGCCCTTTTCGGTCTGGGGGCTTGACATGGTTGGACCCCTTAAAGGGGGAACCCACAAGAAAAAATACTTGTTGATCATGGTGGATAAATTCACCAAATGGATAGAGGCCAAACCAGTTAAAACAGCTGAATCCGGGCCGGTGATAGATTTCATATCCGGGGTTGTACACCATTATGGTGTCCCCCACAGCATCATCACTGATAATGGCACGAACTTCACGGCCGACGAGGTAAAACTCTGGTGCAGCAAAATGGGCATCAAGCTCGATTATGCCTCAGTCTATCACCCACAAACCAACGGTCAAGTCGAGCGAGCAAACTGTCTTATAATGAGCGGCATTAAACCTAGATTAGTGCATTCCTTAACGGAGTCTAACACGCACTGGGTAGAGGAGCTCGACTCCGTACTCTGGGGGCTGCGGACCACGCCGAATCATAGTACTGGATATACACCCTTCTTTATGGTGTACGGCACAGAGGCAGTCTTGCCCTGTGACATAATTCATGACTCACCTAGAGTGCGCATGTACGAAGAAAGAGAAGCCGAGCTCGATCGGCAGGACAGTCTGGATACCTTGGAGGAGGAGCGCGACGTAGCCAAAGCTCATTCTGCATTTTACCAGCAACAGGCTCGCAGATACCAAAGCAGAGAAGTATGGGCCAAAACTTATAACATTGGCTAACTAGTTCTATGCCTGCCGGATAAGAAAAAGAACAAGCTCGGGCCCAAATGGGAAGGTCCCTTCATTATCGACCAAGTTCTGGCCGGTGGAGCATACCGACTGCGGGATGCATCGACTAGTCGACTCGAGCCGAACCCATGGAACGTGGCCAGGCTCCGAAGATTCTACGCCTAGCACCGGACTCTATGTTAGTCCCCTCCCTTTGTCCATTTTTTCACGAATACATTATCTATCTTGTTTTCCTTTCTTTGTTTCTTTTCTTATTTCCCTAGGCCTTCAAGGGTCACCGTGTGCCTTGTTTGCACATTATAGATGTGCTAGACGCACTCTTCATACCTGGGGGCTTCTTTCACAGAAGCTTAAATTATTTATCCGGGCTTCATGCCCAACACATGTGTTACACTTCCGCATGTACCTTTTTTCACCATTATATGCATCGATATGACTTAAGTTTTGGCCAAGCTGGGTTGCCTGGCTGTTGTATTTATGCCCTACGTTCCCGTTAATTCGGCTAGGGCATAAGGGGAGCACCTCTGCGATTGTTACTGCCGGGTCAGCCGGATGTGTACCTCAGACTGGGTGAAGCCGAAAGCTAGCGTTCTTAAGGGAATATTCGGTCGGTGAACAAAAGATGATTTTTATTTTCATATCTGCCCCTAGATGTTTTTCCTGTGTTTCCTATCGCAGTGCGGACATGCACTTTAGGGCATGCTTGCCCAGGGAAAGGAACCCTTAACGGAACTATTCTCCCTGGAAGATGTTTCTTACTACCCATGTAATATAACATAACTAGTTGGGCACTTGTCTGATAAAGCACTAATGACCCCTACGCCTAGTCTCCACGCATACCCCGGTTCCTATATAACTGAGCGGGTATTCGGATACACTCCGGACTATTGGGCCCGGAGGCTGAAGCAAAAAGGTCCGCGATGACAAATGATCTACAATCTGGCTAGAAGGCATTATACATGTCACTTCAATTACATAGTCATGCAGACTGACTAAATTCTTCTTCTATACCATCAAACAAGCGGTCTAGCTTACAATCCTGTTGGGAATACTTTGCGGCTAATTCTACTTGCCCATAAACTAAGCTAACGGGAATTTCTTTTCCGTCGGGCCCCACAGATCCAACCTCGGCCATGTGATTTGGGTCTGCTTTGGTATACCGCGTCTTCACCATGGCCCAAGCTTCTCTGGCACCTTGTCGGCAGGCGGATATCTTCCATAACTGGAAGCGCCGCCACGCTCCCTTGAGCTTCTCCGCAAGCTTCGCAACACCCTCTGGGAGGGAGACGGACGGCCACAAAGCCTGGGCAACACCCTGCATCACCTGCCGAACTTGTTCGTGCAGATGTGACAACTCAGACAGAAGATCACTCGCAGACCCGGGCATGTCCCCCACGGGACGACCCGCAAGCATACCTACAGACATAACGCTGCTAGTTGGCTTCTTCGCCGAATACCTTTAAAGGATTCGTTCAAGCACTTACTAAAAATGCCACGTCGAAGCCTCTTATTCTCCTTCTCGGAGTCTGCAAGCTGGCCCCGAACGTCTTTTAGTTCCACGTTCAGCCTTATATTGGCATCTTGGAGATTGTTTTTCTCTCGCCTAACCTCAGTCAGCACACGTTTGCCAGCTTCTAGCTGCCGCATAACATGCTGATCCCCTGGATTTTCTCCAGATTCATCTACAAAATCTATTGTTAGATCTGCAGCCACGCTGCACGCTATAGGGTAACCATCATTCTTTAAAATGTTACCAGTGGGGGGCTTTTTCTGTTCCGGCAATGCGGCAATAGCGGCCCGCAGTTGGGTCTTGCATTCCTCCAGCTCCTGGGACGGCCTAGTATTCTTCTCTGTAAGAACCTGCACAAGAAGGATGATCCTTAAATCAGTTCCGCTAACTGTTTCAAGTCTCAGGGGCTACTGATACATATAAATCGTCAGATTCACTCACCCATACATCCTTTACATACTGATCCGTGGCTCTAGCTAGACCATCTTGAGCGGCACGGAGGTACGCTTCTCCAGAATTAAAGGCATCAAACGTCTCTGGTGAGAAACAAGCATCACGGAGTATGGCCCGACGGCGCCTATGATTCATGGCGCTTTCCACTTCTGAGTTTGTAGCAGATAACCTATCTGCATCCTCTGTAGGGGGATTATTCGGCGCCTGCCCCATATCCTCTGTAGGGAGAAAGCGTGATCGGCAACATCGCCGGACATATTCCGGCGAGCGTTTTTTCTGTTAAAGAAATGCGGGCGTCATTATACTTTGAGAAAGACGACAACCACAGAGCAGGGTTTGTTGTACCTTTGCGCCGGCGTCTCCATCCTAACCGCCTTCCTTTTTGGCCTACCTGGCCTCGACGCCTCCTATTGGCGCGTTGCTGCAGGGCGTCCCGAATGCCTTCCCTATAAAAAGGCCATGTGAATATGGTGGGTGAAGTGTCTAAAAGGGGATCCTACTTTTTTTGTTGGGACTTTTCGTTTTTTCTTATGTGCGATGCAGGGAGTAGTCCGGGATAGTCGGTCGTAATGGCCACCATGGCATCATCGCAGCTCAACTGATAGAACTGCCGGTTTATCAGCTCCACGGAGATAACCGAATCTTCTTCGAGTCCAGAGTCAAGGGCCCGGTCAGGGTCCTCCGGTTGTGGAGAAGGGCTGCAGACCTCCTTTATGGCCTTTCGCAGTTCCTGCCATAAATTGGCAAGGTGAATACTTACAACAAAAAACGCGGGAAGATGGAAGTAAGGGGGTGTAACTTACCCAACTTGGAGGATTGTACATGGAGAATCTGTCCCGTGGCTTGATGCGGGTGAGCTCCTCCTCCTCTCCCTTGAATAGTTTGGACAACATTTTGGCCAATGCGGCAGCATCGCCCGGACCCTTACGACCGTAGCGGGTGGCATCATCCTCCCTGTTGAAACACCATAAGGGATGCCCACGATATTGAAGTGGTTGCACTCCCCGCATTATGCAAATTGACATAACTTTGGTTATTGTCAAACCTGACTGAGCGAGTGCCTTAATCCGGTTCATTAGATAGAGGACTTCTCTGTCATCTTCCGCCTGGGGGCTCCGCGGGCGCCAACTTCGGCGCTTCTTCAGAGGAGCATTGTTGAACTCAGGAAGACCCCGCCGAACAGGGTCTGGAAGGGGAACGTCCTCCATATAAAACCATTCCAAAGGCCAGTCTTCGGACGGCTTCTTCGGGGTACCGGACAGATATCCGGTATCAGCGATGCGCCATACTTCGGCTCCGCCCACTTGATAAAGTGATTCCCTCTGTGTGCGAGGGACAAGGCAAAATAGCCTTTTCCATAGCTCGAAGTGAGCCTCGCAGCCCAGGAACAACTCGCAGAGAGCAACATGGCCAGCGATGTGTAGGATGGAGGCAGGGGTGAGATTGTGTAGTTGGAGGCCGTAGAACTCCAGGAGCCCGCGGAGGAACGGATGAATTGGAAATCTGAGTCCCCTTAGTAAGTAAGGAACAAGGCAAACCCGTTCCCCCATGGAGGGACAGGGAAAGTTCTCCGCTTGCTCCCCGCAATTGTAGGTGGCGAGCCCGGCTCGAACGGGCACCATGTATGCCGGAGGAGGAAATCCTTTGGTCTGCAGTTCGACCAATCGACTATGTGGAACTGAACACCTCTCCCAATCACCGAACTTAGGGCTACGGGGGCGGGAGGAGGAGCTGCGGAGGTTGGCCATGCTAGAATGGATCTTTCCGAAACGTGCTCTGATGAATTCTCGCTGAGGGGAGGATGGTGTGGATCGGATCTAAGAATCCCAATCTCTTTAATAGACAATTTATTTATCTAGCTAGGGGGTGAATGTAAAAATGCCCTGGTGCCTCATATTCGATCGAGAAATTGCCCTTATTGGGCGCAGAAGCCAAGAGGATCAACATTTATGGGGCCGGATACTGTTTACAAACACTTGGAAATTGGAGAAGAACCCGCCTTGCAATGCCGAAGACAACACTGCGTGCTGGACTCATCGTCATTGAAGCCTGGTTCAGGGGCTACTGAGGGAGTCCTGGATTAGGGGGTCTCCGGACAGCCGTACTATATCCATTGGCCGGACTGTTAGACTATGAATATACAGGATTGAAGACTTCATCTCGTGTCCGGATGGGACTCTACTTGGCGTGGAAGGCAAGCTAGGCAATACGGATATGTATATTTCCTCCTTTGTAACCGACCTTGTGCAACCCTAGCCCCTCCGATGTCTATATAAACCGGAGGGTTTTAGTCCGTAGAACGACATACAATCATACCATAGGCTAGCTTCTAGGGTTTAGCCTCTCCGATATCGTGGTAGATCTACTCTTGTACTACCCATATCATCAATATTAATCAAGCAGGACATAGGGTTTTACCTCCATCAAGAGGGCTCGGACCTGGGTAAAACATTGTGTTCCCTGCCTCCTGTTACCATCCGCCTTAGACGCACAGTTCGGGACCCCCTACCCGAGATCCGCCGGTTTTGACACCGACATCGATCTTGGCGAACCGTAGCGGTGCATGGGCGGCAACGCTGTGTCGAGCTGGCTCGAAGGTGCGGAGCAGCGAGGCGGGTGGCGCCTGGTCGGAGTACTCTGGATAGGGACCGGTGGAACCCGATGGCCCCCCGAACTGCGGAAACGGAGTCAGCTGCTCAGGGGCCATGGTGTAGACTGGCGACGGCGAAGCCCCAGCCGCCCACGCTGGAAGTGGTGAGGGAGAGGGCAGGAACCAGACCTGATGCATCGGGAGGCCGGTCAGCGAGGGTGCCCCTGAGCTAGGCAGGGGCGGTGCCGGTGGTTGTATCATTGGTGGGGGGAGGTGGCCAGGGGCGTCGGTGGCCGCGGAAAGGGGTGGTTGCAAGTACCACAGAGGGCCCGCGACCGGCGTAGTCCCGCCGGGGTGTCCCGCTGGAAACGGCAGCAGGGGCTGCCCGGTGCAGGTCGGCGCGGAGAACAGCTATAGCGGTCCGGTGGTCGCCGCCTGTGGCATCTGCTGTAGTGGCCAGGGGCCCGAGGACGGCGGCGCCGCCAAGGGCCAGAGGGGCGCGCTGTATGGAGAGACGCCCTGGGGCGGCCACGGCGGGTGGCCGTAGGCGACAACGGGCGCCGTCGGCAGGGGCATGTAGGCCCGGCCGCGTACTTCTGCTGCTGCAGGTGGAGGCTCTGGACGGCGGTGACAAGGTCCCGCGGGGTGGCCGTGACCTGCTCCGGTGTCAAGATGGCTGACGGAGGTGGCGCAGGAGGGATTGTGGAGGACGGCGCAGCCGGGGTCGCGGTGGAGACGGGGCCCGCCATCGCGGTTGATCTGGCGGCGGACGTCGTTAGCGCGGTGAGGGACGGCGCCAGTAGCATCGGCCCAGTGAGGGATGGAGCCGGCAGCATCGGCGCGGTGGAGCCACTGGAAAGCGTCGGCGGTGGTGGTGGCAGCGACTTGATCGGAACTTGGTCTCTGATTACCAAATTGGTAGGACTTGGGTTCCTACCGGCTCTACTCCTTAGGTTATAAGGGTAGAACAGCGGAGGTTGGGGGCGGGGGCGCGTGCGCCGGTGAGCTGGCGCCGTCGCGAGGAAGGAGAAGGGCGGTGGTGGCTAGGGCTGGCGTAGCTAGGGTTCCGGCTCCTCTGGGAGCCGGGCAATAGGGATAAGAAATATCTTTATTGCTTAATTCCGAATAGAGTCTTACATACTATATTTATAACCTAGATAACTTGCATAATAATTAACCTAAGATAACTTGTGGGCCAAGCCCCTAACTACGGCCTAGTGGGCCTCCTACGGTTATGAGCTAAACCGGTCATAACACCTGCGTTGAACATACATGTTACCAAAGGAGGGATGTTTTGATTTCAAAAAATTCGAAGAGATCATTAAGACGTTTTAGTACATTGATTGATTGATTTTCTATGGGTATAATGTGACAGTGCACCTAAATGGATTGCAAAAACACATGTGTCTCACTGGGTGCATGTTCACTCCCCGTGCAACAAATTTCAAACATTGAGAATCTTGATTTTTAAATTCTAGTACATCCAAAACTTATTTGAAGTTCATGAAACTTATCGTGTTGTCATATGGACACCAATACAAAGTGGCATTGTACTTTTTATTGTCAAATTTGAGACCAGTTTTGATGTAATCTTTATCTAATTACAGACAAGAGATTATTAATAATTGGGAACCAATATCCCAAACGGATTATTTATTCGAACCATGAGCGTTAGACCAACAATGGATACATGCCATGCTTCGGTTAAGCAATAAAGCGGCAGCATTAATCATCCAAATAGAAAAACAATATATGTGTCGCCACGCGACCCGTGTGGCGTGCGAGCAGGCGTGAGTTGACGGGACGCATGCGAGCAGTCCGCCGCGCAGGCAGGCGGGGAGGCGTGCGTGCAGGTGTGTGAATTGATGGAGGCGTGCTCGCTGCGCAGTGTCATCAGGAGTCGTGCGAGTAGCTTTGTGAAACTTTGGTAGGCATGCCAGCAGTCCGGTGTGCAGGCTCACCGGGAGGCGAGCCATCGGTTTGACCGTCGCCCGCATCTCTCCCACAACTCCCTATTAATGGTGCGCCTGAGCGGCCGCACCCCCCATCCTCGCTACGCACACACAATCCTCTCTCTCTCTCTGCTTGCAACCTCGACGCCGCTCTCGGTCCTCAAAGTCATCAGTGTATGAGGATGTCGCCGAAGCGCCCCATCGGAGGGAGTGGCGACGCCAGGGCTGCTAAAGCACCGGAGCACAACATGGAGATGGAGATAGAGGTTGCATCACCGCCGGCGAGTTAACGCTGCACCCTGACGTCGTCGACGGCGTCGAGCTTCCATAGCCGGAGGGGAGTTCCACACTGACTCCGACGACCACTCCGGCGACGACTCCGACAACCACTCCGGCGATGACTCCGACAATGACGGACAGCTGGTTAGTCATCTATACCCATTATGTGTCAAATAGATCATATGGTTTCTCTGGTTACTCCTGCCTCCCCTTTTTGGAATAGAAATCTTGTGGTTATGTTCTCCTAATCCATGAAATCTAAGTAAGTTTCATTAGATCCGTGTAGTGTATTGATTATTTGAATGGTACAGGTGATAAGTGATTAGTTGTTTCATTTGTGCAAATGATTTCTGCTAGTAATCTGACTAGGGTTAGTGTTTGTGCCAATAATTCCTAGACAGAACTTGACAATTGATTTTGAATGGCCTACCTATGTTTGTGCCATTATTTTCTTCAAGATTGGTCTGTACATGGACGACTGTGCTTAAAAATCGAACCATAATCTCTGGATATGTATAAATAAATAGCCATAAATTCATAATCCTACTTCACGGCATGTAATCAGTGATTTGATGCCAAATTTGTTTTACTATTTGTATACGTGTTGTCTGACGATGTGGACAGCGAGGATGAAGATGTCTAGAGGAGGTACAACAGGCAAATCCTGAGGGAGCTTTATGCAGTAATGCATAACAGGCGTATTAGGACCTGGAACAGCGGCTGGATGCCCATTTTGCAACCAGAAGCTTCATGATGCGTATCTAAGTGTTCTGGCGCATGCAAGAGGATGGGACGTTGGCTCCTTCAAGCAGAAGTATTCTCGCAAGGTGGCGCACGGCGCATACGCCGAGTACCTAGAGAAGCTTCAGGATCGTGTCGGCCTGTGAGATGAGATGTGGGATGGATGGAACTATATATGTATGCTTGAGTATGCTTAATATTCTTGAACTATATACTACTTATGGTTGAACTATGCTTATCTACGTGTACGCTTATTATCTATGTCTGAGTATGTTAATTATTTCGCCAAATTTTGGTAAAAATTACAATGGGGGACCAATAAACCAGGACGGAAGTAGTACGTCAATCACACACGGTTCCCAAAATTGGAACCGTGTGCAATGACTTTCATTTTTCCTGCTACGTCAATCACACACGGTTCGCTCTAGCAAACCGTCGCCCCCAAAATTCTTTGTGGGACAGAAAACCCTCACCGCCCAATTCAAAAAAGAAAAAAGAAAACTCTCACCAACCCCACGTCACAAAAACCCTCACCCCGCCCGCCACCCACCTCGGCCCCTCTGGTACGTTCCCCATTCACACCTACACAAGCTCCTCTGCGTCTATGCCATGGCACCGCCTATCCCGGTGGTAAACACTTAGCTCGACGCCTGCCACCACCGCCAGGCTGCCGACAAAGCCCACCGCATTTCACCACTTCCGCTTGTCGCCGCCTATCACCATCTACTTTCTCGACGCTGCTCACGGTCGACCTAGCTCCGCACGGTTGGGGAATCTGGCGTACCGAGGGTTCTTTCTTATGGACGACAAGGTAACTAATTTAATGATATATTATCTCATCTCTTATCCCAGTTCATCTGCCTCCTTTAATCACCTGGTGGAAATTGCCGTGAATTCATTTTTATTCGAGCTGATTTGAGGGTTTTCTTTCATTCATAGAATGTACAGTGTGCCGATACTTCAAGACTTGGCGACCGCCGCCAGAGATTTCATCTCATCATACCAGATAACTTGAGGACGCACGCGGTATGTTCAATCTCACCCTAAATCGGTTGGCATGGCCTACTTTCCTGAACATATTCTAAATATTGCTACATTTGGATAAAAGGTGCCACATGCACCATATATGTCAAAGGGAATTTTTTTCCCCTCTTCTTTCTATATTAGGCAAATTAATGATGTATTGTTCTTTCGATTACTCTCATATTTCCATGACATCATGTTTACCCTATCTGTTTAATTATAGACTTTTGTCCTTTGATTTCAACTGTTGTATAGTTCTTTCAATTTGGGCCCATATTTGCATGTTACCATATTTTCTTTAACAACCCTACCATTTTCTGCAGGACATCCCTCACTATGCAACAGATTATGTAGTGCACAATTTTCCCTTTACATACATCAAGGCTCCACGAATGTCATACTGCGCACAAACCATGGATTTACAATCGTTGCTACTGTAAGACTTGATGAACATGGTGACTCCTATTTTGGCACTAGCTTTTGGAATGAAATTGCAAAATTTTATGTACTGGTCGCTGGCACTAAAATTGCATAGCACATAGAAGGGCCTAGTCATGAGATATATACTAACTTCCCCGACAAAATCATCCGTCCAGACTTTGTTTGAAGTAAGTTTTCTTTTCAACTATCTACATATGTTGACTTACCCAGCAATGTCAAATGAATTGTGTAGTATTTAAGCAACCAATTGCTATTCCCTTATCTTACTATATTCCTACCTAATAACTTCTAGTTACCAATACACTTTTCTATTGCCCTGTTTTAACTAAATATTCCCTATACTCCCATTTCTATCAGAAAGCGTCGCTGACAAGGAGACTCCGGCGGTGGAGAACGGGGCTGCCAACAAGCGAAGGTGGGCGAGCTAGAACCGCAAGCGACTCCAGCAGGCCTAGACTTAATTAGCAGCCTCCCCGATGATATGTTGAGAGTCATCATCTCCCTCCTCCCAATCAAATATGGGGCGCGGACAACCCTCCTTTCCCGGCGGTGGTGCCCCCTATGGAACTCCAGCCCTCTCGACCTCATCGACACCCACGAGCTCTGCCATGGCTATCGCAAAATCTTGGATGCGTTCTCCAAGATCCTCGGTAGTCACCTTGGCCCAACCAAAGGCCTTAGAATGGGAAAGTTCCGTTCCAACGGCAAGGACCGAGCCAAGATTGACGACTGGTTCGGATCCCTTGCCCTAGATTAGCTCGAGGAGCTCACATTTGATGATGGGCATATGCGGTCACTGCCAACATCCGCACTCAGCCTTGCGCCCACGCTGCATGTCGCCAAGTTCAGGAACTGCCATTTCCCGCCCCTTAATGACGCGCCCGCTCTTATTCTACCATGACTGAAGCACCTCGAGCTCGTCGTTGTCTACCTCTCAAAGGGTGACATGGAGCGCCTGCTTCGTGGCTGTACTGCACTCGAGTACCTTCATCTTCAGGTGATCAATGGGTTGAGTACCTTCCACATCACCTCCATGACTCTCCGGACTATTTATGTGTGTTGCTGGTGCGGCAGGAAGACATCACAAAAGGTGGACCACGGTATGGTCATCCAGGACACACCTGCACTTGAGAGATTACTTGTAGTTGATCAAGAAGGTCCAACAAGAATCAATGTCATTTATGTGCCGAAATTGACAATGGTGGGCTACTTGTCTGACAAATACTCCGAACTTGTTATTGGATCCACACCCGTTCAGGTAGAACAGCCGCCTTCTACCTCTCCTTCTACAAATTAACATTATTTCTAATTTGAAGATGTTTGTTCGTCTGCCATTCAGAAAATGATTCCGACAAGCTTGACCCCGAAACTATGCACAGTGAAGGTCTTGGCACTAGAATCTATCGGGCCCGACCTGGAGTAAGTTGTCAGTTTCCTGAGATGCTTTCCGTGCCTGGAGAAGCTATATATCGAGGTGATGTTCCTTTCCTGTTAAATGTTAACCATAAGGGAGTTCAATTTGTGACACCTTTTTCCAAGTTTACAATGACAATGTACTACGAGTTCTGAAGGTTCTTTTGGAGGATTTCAGTACATACATGCCCCCCCATATTTGTTGCTTGATCCATATGGTTACAATCAATAAGAATTTCTCCTTTGGATTCATCTGTACTAGTTTTCTTAGGGAACTTTTCATCCACTCCAACCTCTTGTGAAGAAGGCTACATTTTTCTAGAATGTAATCAAATGCCCATGTTAATCATGTCAGATCGAAGATGGCATGTTAGTGCATTTTACAAATCCTGCAAACCAAATAACTAGGCCTGTAGTAATGTTCAAAACGGCATGTAGGCACTAACACATTTTCTTCTTTTGTAGATAAGATTAGGCCCAGTGGTTGATAATGTGATACAATATAACAATCACGTTGAATGCCTAGATCTGCATCTCTCAGAAATTACTTTGAACTCCCACCGAGGGACCATACCGGAGATTATATTCGCCAAGTTCTTTGTTCTCAGAGAAAGGGTGCTGAAGGAAATGAGGTTTGCCCTACATTTATTTCGCAAAAATGAATGGTTTGTTGATCAGCACCGGCGCCTGCGCCAGAATGGAGTAGGCTCCAAAAATGCTGAATTTCATTTTGGAACTTCAGATGACAGAGTAATCGGAAGTCATCGGGTCAACCCCATACATGACTTCTCAGTGGCTGGCCCCTTTGCAAAAATTGTGAGGTTTCGAAGCCAGACTTAGAAGCGGTGATATTAGTCTGAACCTCTCTAGTATCCATATTCAGCGCATCAGCGCGAGCATTTGCAACTGATGAGCTGAATTTCATTTCTAATATCAGTTTGAACCTTGTAATCTTCGAATTTGAGCCATATAACTCTGGAATTTGAACCTTGTAACATTTCGAGCTTTTGTGGTACAATCGTTGAAATGGCATTGTATGAGACTCGTATATTGCTAGCACTATTTTGACCTTAATATGCAATGGTCTTAGATTTTATTAACCATTCTCGAATCAGTTTACCTTGTCGATCTCACAGCACATGATTTGTATAGCTAACTCGACTGCGATCTTCGACAATATTGCACACAGTTGGTTTCTTCCACCGTGTGCAGTGTAGAGCGCAGAATTAATTATCGCACTCGAGTGTCCATCATCACCCTTCTGTGTAACTTTGACCTCATCACCCAAGGGTAAACTTATGACTGAAGTCATTCCACACACTTTGTTTTTACAAAGCCTTTTGATAATAAACACCCACGATTTGTCCCTCTTCTAGCTGACGCATCACCAAACTAGCTGGGCGGGAAGCTTGCACGGTAAACAGCACGGTAGCGCGGGAATAGGCTCTTTGAGCCCACGCCTGGGGTGCGGTGTTGTCAAGCGTGCACTGGATTCTGGAATCCTCCGCTATGAACACCGTGACAAGACGTGACGATTACAGGCCGTCCAGCCCCCATTTATTACAGCGGCCATTTAACCTACCCTTGTGTCTCTTCAACCTTTCGATCGCTTTCCATCATTGCAAGAAGCACAGCCACCATGAGAAATTCTTAGAGGGTATCCTGCGCGGCTCCAATGGCTCTCCGAGCGGCTGCCGACGACAAGCAGCAGTTCACCATGCGTGACATGGTAGACACCCACAGAAGGTTCATGGACCTCTCAGTGGTGTACACCAACGACCCGGTCTGGGCGGAGCACTCCATCCACATCATGGAGCTGTTGCTTGCCGAGGAGAAGTACAAGGTGGTCGGGTTCGACCTCGAGTACACCCGCGCTCATGTCAGGTCTCATCCCAAGGTCGTCATTGCCTAGATGTGCGTGCGCCACCACGTCCTCATCTACCACTACTGCCTGGCCACAAGGCCTTGCGAGCGTTTCGCCAGGTTTGTCAACAACCCACACTACATGTTCGCTACGATGGACATCACCAACGACATAAAGGTGCTCAAGAATTCGGGCATCGCCTGCCAGAATCTTTTCGACATCCAGGGCCAATACAAGATCAGGGGCAGCAAGGAGCATGAGAATGACTCACTGGTTCACCTCGCCGAGGCCATCATCGACCCCTACTACAGAGACATGAAGGATTCGTGCAACAAGGACAAGCGTGCCTGGCACTCGGCCTAGATGGAGAAACTCGACAAAACTCATGTCGTGTACGCGGCCAAGGAGGCGTACACGAGCTACGACATGTACTGGCGGATCATTGACATGAGGAAGTCCCTCCTTCCCCAAAACAGGCAAGGATCCAGCCGGAAGCAGAGCAATGGCAAGCGTCGTCGCAACAATAAGTAGATAATTAGATCCTTGTTTCTCCTACTTTAGTATGCATGTAATTGCTTACTTTGGTGTGTGCAAATGTTATGTGTGTAGTCACTTGTGTAATTGTATGCTTAATTTGGTTATGCAATGCTGACTTTTTAAGTATATATGTTGAAGCTCTGTAGGCAGAGCATAGATGGTGTGCGGACAAAGAAAATCACATCGCACACGGACTAAACAATGGAATCCGTCGGTGATGTTTTCATCAATCACTCACAATTGTATACCAGCAATCGTTTGCTCACAACACACACGTCTTATTAGCAACAACCATATGTGTTCTTATCAGTCTTGAGACACATTTCTGATTACAGACCTGTTTGCCGCGTATCACACACATCTTGTTAAGTTGAACCATTTATGTTCTCATGTCTCAACTCAAACAGTTCATCCGAGTGAACCGCATGCCGTATATCGCACACACCTTTGATCTGGCTGACCGTTTCTTTTGTGTTGCCTAATCACAAACAGTTCATCCGAGTGAACCGTATGATGTGTATCGCACACGTCTCCATCTGGCTGCCCATTTCTTTTGTTCCTCCTCATCGCAAATAGTTCACTAAACTGAACCATATGTCCTTCATCGCACATGCAACTAAAACCTGAACTGTGTTTGATGCATCCATCATCGCAAACATTTTACATATTTTTTATGGTTTTCATACAGCACCATTTGCGATTATGGCATCGCACACAGTTTCTCGAAGGGTCTCTGATCGTAGTGTCGCATTAACAGCATCCTGCAGTAGTGTGAATTCTAAAACTGCTCAAATATGGTTTGTGATCCGAGTGGGTGGATTGAATTGATGTTAATTTGTTTGCTTCACTATGTTTATTTATGGCTACTACTTGTTCTGGGTCATGCATCTACACTTGGTGTGACTGTTGTGTACATGATCCCAAGCGTGTTGTAGTTTAGCATGGATTGATGATCTTGTATTGGAGAGTTCAAGGGCACATAGGCAGTGTGCTTGTATATCTAATCTGAGCAGTTGATTTCACCTGTAGCACTTCTACTTGAAATGTGATGATCCACGTGCAAACTATTTGCTCTTTATGGTATTCTTGGATTTGCCCTATTTCCGGTTAAGATAATATGTTAAATGCGGCCTTTTCAGATCACCAAAGACTTCTCGACAAGTTGGTGTTGTATGGCCTGGTTGAGCTCAAGGTTAACGGAGACGACAATTGTCAGGTCTACCTACCGGATTCAGTTTTGTGTTTACTTTTTGAGAATAGCATATTTAGCATCATTAGTACAAACCTGCTCTACTAGTACTTATCTCTTTCTAGATCTTTTTTAAGCAGTTTTGGGCATTGTCTAGTCAATTTTACCGAACTCCTGAACACCATAGATTTGTGCGGCAACAGGTGGTCAATCAGGTTAGCATTCTGAATTCAGGCATTCCATCCCCTCTCATAGTAAATTCACTGTTATTTTAACACTGACCCCCTTGCATAAACACCAGTGCAGCACAGCCATATGTACAAGAAGCAGAGCACATCAGTTCATGCTCGAGCCCCGAAGAAGGTAGTAATGTTTGGGTTTCCCCCAAGGATGTGGGGCACTATTTAAAGTATGTTAAATGCAGACAATGCTGTTGATTTATGAGAATTATTTATTTACCTAGTGGATCCCCAATTGTATATATGTCCCTATCAATGCAAATGCTGAGCCATGTTCCCTTTTTCTTTCTCTACATTATATTTTCACTACCTGAAGGGGTTAGTATGCTCCTTGTCTTTTTCATTGATATGCACCGGATTTTTTTTCTGTGTCATTCTTCTGAAGAATCTGAAGTTTCTGAACCTCTATTGGTAATGCTGCAGGGTTCTAGTGGTGATGCCAACAGTCGTCGAGAGGTTTGTGGACTGGACGGTGTCGTGGCTGCCGATGTATGGAGATGCGAAGATGTTGGTCGTCATCTATCTCTGGCACCCCAGCACACGAGTAAGCAGTCGATCAGACACCCCGAGCCTGAGAGATGATCAACATTTTAGATAGACTTGATTCGGTATGTGGCCAATTCTGAATCTGAATCTTAATGGTATTCAGATTTTAGGGTGCGGGGCACGTGTACGATGGCTTCCTCCATCCACTGGTGGCGTGGCATGAGGCCGACATCGACCGGGGCCTTCTTGAGCTGAAGGCTAGGGCGAGGGACATGACGGCGTCACAACTCAAGGCGGCGGCTGCCATCGGTCCAGTGTGGCTCGTTGAGGCTGCCCGCTATGTTTCATCGCAGATGCAGGCCGTGAGATCAGGTCGGGAAGGCGCCACACATTGACGAGTGAGCCAATTTTTGGATCGGACCATAACAACGTGTCTTAGTCTCTGACGTCTAGAAGTAGTGGTAAAGTTTTGAATTTGCATGGCAAGAACCACTTACATAGGTAGCTGACACACACAACACTGTGTTTACACTCTTACTTATGTAAAAGATATGAATTATACACGAGTTGCCTCTACAATGAGGAACTGTGATAGTAGATACGGCAATTGTGTGATAGAATTGAATTGATTGATTTTATTTTTTAAATTTCTAATAAGTTAGTAGTAGCATGGGGAAAAACTGCTCGCTACTAGTACTTAGGATACTAGTAGCGTTGGTATTGTAGACACACTACTACTATTTCATTAGTAGTAGCGCAGGCATGAAATAGCAGTAGCGTGGGTGGCACACGCTACTACTAACAAAGTTAGTAGTTGCACGAGTTTAACCCACGCTACTGCTAACTATTAGCTGTAGGGCGATACTAGTAGCGCGGGTACCCGTGCTGCTAGTAGCCATTTTACCCACGCTGCTAGTAGCCTTTCCTAGTAGTGACTTCTTGGCGGTAAAATACACGCCGTAACACATCTTCTGGTAGTGCGAGTAGTTCTACTTGGAGGCGGAGAGCACCTCGCTCAAGTAGTAGACCGGGTGCTGGACGGCTTGGATCTTTCCCTTCTCTGGACACTCGACCACCACCATCGTGCTGATCGACCGCGAGGTGGAGGCAATGTAGACAAACAGCGGCTCCTTCTCGCTTGGTGCGGCCAGGACGGGGGCGGTGGAGAGCATATGCTTGAGATCCTGAAAAGCCTCGTCCACCTGGTCGTTCCATTCGAACGGCGTCGTCTTCTTCATCAGGTGATACAGGGGCAAGGCCCTCTTACCCAGCCGGCTGAGAAACCGGCTGACCGAGGCCAAATAGCTGGTGAACTTATGGACATCGTGCAGCCGAGCCGGCTTGCGCATGCGCTTGTTGGCCTTGATCTTCTCCTGGTTCGCCTCAATGTCACGCTCCGAGACGAGGAACTCAAGTATCTTTCCAGCCGGGACGTCGCAAATGCATTTCTCCGAGTTAAGCTTGACCCGGTACTCTCCCAGGTTAGCAAAGGTTTCCTTCAGGTCGTCCAGGACGTGAGCTGCTGCTTGGTCTTCACCATGATGTCATCCACATAGACGTGGATGTTGCGGCCGAGTTGCGGCAGCAGGCATTTCTGCATGCAGCATTGGAATGTGGCACCGACGTTCTTCAGGCCGAATGACATGGTGATGTAGCAATACACCCCGAAGGGCGTGATGAAGGACGTCTTCGGGGCGTTGGCCGGGTCCAGCTTTATCTGGTGATAGCCGGAGTAAGCATCCAGGATAGCCGGTGGTGGAGTCGATGACTTGATTGATCCGCGGGAGGGCGAATGGATCCTTGGGGCAGGCCTTGTTTAGGCTGGTGTAATCGCTACACATGCGCCAGGTGTTGTTTTTCTTCAGGATGAGGACTGGGTTGGCCAGCCACTCGGGGTGGAACACTTCCATGATGAAGCCGGCCGCCAAAAGCTTGGCGACCTCTTCATCGATGGATCTTCTCTTCTCCTCGAAGAAACGACGTAGGGGTTGGCGGACAGGCTTGGCGTCCTTGCGAATGTGGAGTTTGTGCTCGGCGTACTTCCTCGGAATACCCAGCATGTCCTTTGGGGTCCATGCGAAGATATCCCGATTCTCATGGAGGAAGTCGACGAGCTCGCCTTCCTATTTGCTGTCGAGGCGGGTGCCAACAACAATGTACTTGCTGCAGCTGGGGTCTTCCGGGTTCAGCTTAACCTTCTTGGTCTCCTTGGAGGGCTGGAACGAGGCCTCGTCGGTCGGCTCCTTGGTCGGGGCCGGCACGACAGGCATCTCATTGGCCAGAGCGACGATCTGGTCGAGCTGGCGCCGCTCCTCGGCTATGACCAGTGACTCGGCCAGTTTGGCGCCATCTCGGGCACACTCCAGGGACTTGCGGTAGTCGCCGGTGATGGTGATGAGGCCCTTCGGACCCGGCGGCTTAATCTTCAGATAGGCATAGTGGGGGACCGCCATGAACTTGGAGAGTGCAGGTCGGCCCAGCAGTGCATGATACGCGCTAGACAGGTCCACCACCTCGAACCAAAGCGGCTCGTGTCGGAAGTGGTTGTTGTCGCCGAACGGGACGTCGAGCCGGATCCAGCCGATCGGGGAGCAGGAGAGGTCGGTATGATGCCATGGAAAATCGTCCGGGTCGGCTCCAAGTCTTTGGCCTCAAGGCCGAGCTTGGTCATGGTGTCGCGGTAGAGGATGTTGATGCTACTGCCGCCATCGATGAGGACCCGGGAGAACTTGCACGTGCGCTAGGGCGTGACTATGGCAGGGTTGAGGACGAGGGCGTAGCCACCCGGGTTCGGCATGACGGCCGGGTGGTCTGACCGGGCGCTCCGACCAGTGCATGTACTTCGGCTTGGCCGGGATGACGGTGTTCACCTCCTGCCGGAGCAGACGCTCACTACGCTTGGCGTCGTCGAGGCTGGTGAAGACGACGTAGGTCACGTTCTAGTCGGGGTAGACGTCATCTCGCATTGCGCCGCTAGTCGAAGGAGGAGGCGGCTGCCCTGCTCCCAGAGCCGGAGCCGGAGGAGGCGGGATGTCGCCTCACATGATGCGCTTGGTGATGGCGCACTGCCGAAGCATGTGGGTGGATGGCCCCATGCCTCTGTGGTGCTTACAGAGAGCGTCGAGCATCTCCTCGAAAGTCATGGCGGGTTGCCACGCTGTCTTGCCGGTTTGCCGGTGTTTGGCAGCCGGCTCGGCCGCGGGTGCCTGCTCGACGGCCGGGATGAGCCGGTTGTCATAGCGTTGAGCCGGCTGGTCGGCCTTTCACTTGTTGTTCTGCTGGTTGTTCTGTTGTCGGCTGCCTTCGCCGGTTAGCTTGGGGAGGGGGTTCGGTGTCAAAACCGGCGGATCTTGGGTAGGGGGTCCCGAACTGTGCGTCTAAGGCGGATGGTAATAGGAGGCAGGGGACACGATGTTCTACCCCGGTTAGGGCCCTCTTGATGGAGGTAAAACCCTACGTCCTGCTTGATTATTCTTGATAATATGAGTAGTACAAGAGTTGATCTACCATGAGATCGAAGAGGCTAAACCCTAAAAGCTAGCCTATGATATAATTGCATGTTGTCCTATGGACTAAAATCCTCCGGTTTATATAGACACCAGAGGAGGCTAGGGTTACACAAGGTCGGTTACAAAGGAGGAGATATCCATATCCGTATTGCCTAGCTTGCCTTCCACGCCAAGTAGAGTCCCATCTGGACATGGGACGAAGTCTTCAATCTCGTATCTTCATCGTCCAACAGTCCGGCCAAAGGATATAGTCCGGCTGTCCGGAGACCCCCTAATCCAAGACTCTCTCAGTAGCCCCTGAACCAGGCTTCAATGACGATGAGTCCGGCGCGCAGTGTTGTCTTCAGCATTGCAAGGCGGGCTCCTCCTCCGAATACGCCACAGAAGAGTTTGAATACAAGGATAGTGCTCGACCCTGCAAAATAAGTTCCACATACCACCGTAGAGAGAATAATATTTCCACAAATCTAATCTGATGACACGTTTTGGCAGCATGACATCACGCCACGACCCGGTAATTATTTGAACCGTTTTTCTTTAACCAGCCCCGCACATAACGCGAGGCGTTTTCTTGACACGTCTTGTCCAAGCAGAGATCATGTTCCCCTTATCACGGGATTCTCATCAATACGGACATGGGTAACCCAACCGTGCCACCAATTACGGTGCTTGGGGGATAAGCGAGTTTTACCAGGTTAGTAGGGGCGAACAGTTTCGTCCGCCCTTATAAAGGGATAAGGTCTCACTTTTTTCTACCCACGCCTTCTTCCTCCTTGCTCGTCCATTCTCGCGCACTCGAGCTCCAGCGCCCAAGTCCGCATCCTTCTCCTCAACTCTCCTCAACTCTCCTCAAACATGTCCGGAGCGGGAGGCAAGTGGATGGTCTCCTCCGTCACAGAGGGACACATCAAAAAATTACGTGAGGCCAGATACTTAGCCGCGGATATCGCACACCAGCTGCCAGCCGTGGGGCAGATCGTCCCTACCCCGGAACCTCAGAAAGGGTGGTTTTCCTTTCCCACTTTGTCCGTGGACTGGGATTTCCCCTCCATCCATTCGTCTGCGGCCTTATGTTCTATTATGGACTGGACTTTCATGATCTGGCCCCGAATTTCATCCTCAACATCTCGGTGTTCATCGTCGTGTGTGAGGCTTTCCTCCGCATCCGGCCCCACTTCGGCCTATGGCTGAAGACCTTCAATATCAAGCCGAAGGTGGTTGGCGGCCAACAAGCGGAATGCAGTGGAGCCATGGTGGGCAAAATGCCCAATGTTATATGGCTCGAGGGATCCTTCGTGGAGACCATAAAGGGGTGGCAATCGGGGTGGTTCTACATCACCGAGCCGTGCGACACCAACTGGGTGGCGGCCCCCGAGTTTAGATCCGGAATCCCCATGTGGCTCACTTCCTAGAAGGAGAAGGGCCTGTCCTGGGGTTCATCGGTGGAGCTAGACAGACTCTAGAAGTGTATCTGGAACATGACAAGCAAGAAACTTAAGCTTGTCAACATAGTCCAGGTCATACTCTTCCGCCGGTTCCTCCCGTGTCAACAACGGGATTTCAACTTATGGGAGTTCGACCCGGCCCAGCACCAGACTCTAAGGGAGCTCTTCGACATGATGCATAAAGATGTCTGGAGGGTGTTGTTCAAGGGCGCCGAGGTCCCTCCTTACCTTACTGAGGACCGCGGGCTAAGCGCGAAGCGCCCTGCGAATCCGGTAAGTTCTGTACATCTGGTAGGGTGTTTATTTTCCATAGCTTAACCATGTGCGGGGTCTGAGCTCCCATGCCCTTGACAGGACTAGGTGGAGACATTGGAGCAGATTAACTGTCTGGCCCCTCTACCCAAAGACCCCGCGGACGCTCTCCTAATGAAGATGTGGACTCCGGCTCCTTATGAGGTGCCGGAGAAGACCAAGAAGAAGGCCAAGGGAACCCTGAAAGAGTTCCCGGTGCTAGGTGGTATCGGACTCATCGTCTGATACCTCCGAGGCACACTCCTCCCGTGAAAACGAGGGGGGAAGATGAAGATTCTCCCCCTCCAGCCGGGGAGACAAGAAAAGGAAGGCCGCCCCAACCGGGGAGGCCAAAGGGTCGAAGAAGGGAAGGACTCTCCTTCCGGACTGCTCCACTACCGCCGCCGACGGCGAAGACGAGTGGCTGCTCAGGGCCAAGCCCCTGGCGAAGTCGTAAGTATTCGGATGCCAGAGTAACTCATAGCATACCTTTTGTCGCACTGCTTCTCCTAACGTCGAATATGATTATGCAGTCCGCCCCAAGCCCGTATCGACGTATCATCATCAGACGGTTCCTTGGACTCGTCGGACATGAATAGTGATACACTTCCAACCGCCTCCTCCCCTTGCCCTACGGACAATGCCGAGGTATTGTCTCAAGGGGCATTGAGCCGGGGGGAGACAGTCCTAGAGGCGCCTCAAGGCGACCTTCCGGACTCCAGGAGCAAAGGGAGCAAGGCTCCCAGCGGCTCCAAGTTTGGCCCTCAGCCGAACACCGCGCCGGAACCTCCAGTGGTTCCGGAATCGAGCAGGCAGCCCTCTTCCAAGAGGGGCAAGCCGCCCGTGCCGGTGAACTCTGTCCATCCAGAGGCACCGGACAATTTGCTGGGAGCGCTTCGCGGCACTTCGATCGACAAAGAGCACTGCACTATTATGAGTGCGGTGATCAAGAAGGTTCTGTCCGCCAAGAGTGGACTGACTGAAGCCTGTGCCAGCCTTCTAACAGGCTTTGAGGTAAGTAAAAATATAGGAAAATATTACCGCATAGACAGTAGCCCCTGATGCTCTGTTTGGTGTTCACAAAGAAAAGCCGAATAGAGGATCAAATAATATCTGCAGGAGTCTAATATAAGTATGTCTGTATGCGTATGTAGGCTTCACTGCTGACCTCTGCCGCAGTGACTGCGGAGGTCGCCGCATGGAAGCAGGACCTCGAGGGGTCCGGGAAAGAGCTCGACCTTGCCAAGAGGCAGCTCGAGGAGAACAAAGGTAAGTAATACCTTGTCTATATATAAAAGAAAATGTGGTTGCAAAATGACAGGATCATCATGAATGTGCCAAGGGCCACGACCAAAGTGGCTACCCTGAAGCAAGCGTTGTCCGAGGCCGAAAACAAAGCGGCCAAGGAGCGCAGCGAGTGGGAAAAGCAAGAGGCACGGGTGGGCGAGGTGCAGCAAGAGCTTCAGGCTCTCGTGAAGAAGCACGAGGCTTTGGAGCTTGACTCGAAGAAGCGAGAGTCTGAGCTTGTCGCGGCCCTCGAGAGCACAAAGAATGCCAAGGATGAAGCCCAAAAGGCCCTCCAGGAGATTGAGGCGATGAGGAAGATAGCGCGGGTAAGGCATTCAATGTGCAAAGCAAGCATGTGAAAGTAAATTACTTGTTACTTACCCGAGTCCGGTGCTCTCCAGGAGCATTCGCAGATTTGCCCCACAGCGTGTCAGATGCCGTGAAGTATTACCAGGCCGAGGAGGGAAGCTCGACGGAGAAGTTGTTCTGGTCTCAGTATACTGGGACCGAACACCCGATGCCTATGAGCGACCAGCTGAAGCAACTGGTCGAGCTGCACAAGGCGGCCGAATAGGCCATGAAGGGCTTTATAGTCTGGATGTGGCCTGGTGACTCCCTTCCCAACAGCTACTTCGGCCTGGTGAGGCGGCTTGTGGATGCCTGCCCACGGCTGGAAGTCATCAAGCGGTCCGTCTGTATCGAAGGTGCCCGCCGGGCTTTTGCCCGTGCAAAGGTGCACTGGGCCAAGATGGACGTTGAGAAGCCGGTGAAGGAGGGGCCGCCGCAGGGCAAGGAGCATCGCCACCCCAAAATGTATTATGAGGGTGTCCCGGAGGGTGCCCGTCTTGTGGCGGACGAGTGTGCGAAGGATGTATTTTTTGAATGAACTTACTCGTGTGGTCCTGTATTATGAAAACTTGTTCATATGCGCTATGCAACACTTGTTTGAATTTAAAATATTACCTTCTGTGCGGCTGTTTATCAAATCTAAGAGATGGCCAGTCGTCGGCTTCTGCCCCCATGCCACGAGTGCTGGGGTGTTCGGGATAAACTTGAGCACTCTTTTTCCCATTGTTGGGTCCTTCGAGGGAGGTGCTCAGCACAACGAACAAGGCAACCGGACTATAATGCTTTATCACTCTCACTTAGCCATAGAATTCTACAATTTTAAATTTTGGCAAAGCCCCTAGTATTCGGAAGGCTGAATTCGGGGCGCTATACACGCCTTAAGTCGGACAAAGCCGACTCCTCGCTCTAAGCGGCATAAGTCTTTAGGGACTCGAGACCTCTCGAACAGCGACCAGCTCTCGCCTTATCATGACAGTCAGTTTTGGCTTTCTCTACTGAGGTGCTTAGCCCAGCTGAACCGGGGCACAATCGCAATAGTTCTCCCAGTGCTACCTTAGCCGATATAGCGGAACGTAAGGTACCAAAACATGGGAGCTGGGCAAAGCCAACTATTGACCCAAGACATGATTCGGAGCTGATGCATATAATTCTATAAGTTCGGGGTGCCGCACTGTCGAAAGTGTTCGGACTTCTCACGCCGTATTATGGGGTATGCTTAAGCCCCTGGCGTATTGGTCGTACCAGAGTGTACGGGTGCTGAATGTCATGAATGAACATATATATAAAAAGAAGAATGCGATAATAGTCTAGTGCTATGCATTGTTTATTCAAAAAGGCGCGTCGAAGAAGAATGATACAAGTAGTGCGATAAGCAAAAAGTAGGACTATTTAACATGTCCCCTCCAAGGGCAAGCTGAGGAATGGTATTTAAAGCAGGTATTTCACTCGTTATCAGAGACCACCTGGGAATTCCTTGATACGACGTAGCTTTCTGCCTCCTTGGTTGTTGTATCGTGTGTTCGGCAATCATACTGCCGGACGGGACTTCCAAAGATTAAAGTCCTGAAAGAAAGAAAAATAACAAAGCGGGAAGCCCCTAGTGCGGTTGAGCCGCGTCTTGGGGCGTGTCGTAGTCGTGCCCCCCTCCCCACCTATGCCCATGGTATTTTCAATGCGTAATTATGTACGTGTGGCACAGATTTCGCCGTTTGACTGGGACTGGGGAGGGGGACGCATTGCTATGCAAGCTCGGAACGTGCCAGGCGGTCTTGTTGCCGATTACTCCGGGCATGCTTGAAGGTGTCCGGGTCTTTAATCGCCGAACTGGTGGATTTCCTTAAGAGGTTGCTTTGCGCTTCTGCTGCGAGGGCCGCAGTGTGCTCCTCCGTGCGGAGAGAGCGCTCTATGTTTCCATTAACTGTGATGACCCCCCGAGGTCCTGGCATCTTGAGCTTGAGGTATGCATAATGCGGTACCGCATTGAATCTCGCAAATGTGGTTCGCCCGAGCAGTGCATGATAGCCACTACGGAACGGGACTATATCAAAGATTAACTCCTCGCTTCGGAAGTTATCCGAGGATCCGAAGACCACTTCCAGTGTGACTGAGCCTGTGCAATGGGCCTCTACACCTGGTATGACGCCTTTGAAGGTCTTTTTTGTGGGTTTGATCCTTGAGGGGGCTATACCCATTTTGCACATTGTGTCCTGATAAAGCAGGTTCAGGCTGCTGCCACCATCCATAAGGACTCGAGTGCGGTGAAATCCGTCAATAATTGGGTCTAGGACCAGTGCGGTGAACCCGCCGTGACGGATACTAGTGGGGTGGTCCCTGCGATCGAAGGTGGTTGGACAGGAGGACCATGGATTGAACTTTGGGGCGACTGGCTCCAACGCATATACGTCCCTTAGCGCACGCTTCCGCTCCCTTTTGGGGATGTGGGTTGCGTATATCATGTTCACCGTCCGCACTTGTGGGGGGAACCTCTTCTGTCCTCCGGTGTTCGGTGGCTGGGGCTCCTCCTCGTCATCGCTATGCAACCCCTTATCTTTGTTTTCGGCGTTTAACTTGCTGGCCTGCTTGAACACCCAACAATCCCTGTTGGTGTGGTTGGCTGGCTTGTCGGGGGTGCCGTGTATTTGACACGAGCGATCGAGTATACGGTCCAAACTGGACGGGCCCGAAGTGCTTCTTTTGAATGGATTTTTCCGCTGACCAGGTTTAGAGCCTTTGAATCCGGCATTGACTGCCGTATCCTCAGTATTGTCGCTGTTCATGCGGCGCTTGTGTTTGTTGCGACGTGACCTACCATTGCCATCCTTGGTATCCGAAGTACCATGGTTCTTTGATATATTATTGCTGCGAGCCAGCCAGCTATCTTCTCCCGCGCAAAAGCGGGTCATGAGTGTCGTGAGGGCTACCATAGATTTCAGCTTTTCCTGGCCAAGGTGTCGGGCGAGCCACTCGTCGCGGATGTTGTGCTTAAAAGCTGCTAGGGCCTCTGCATCCGGACAGTTGACGATTTGATTTTTCTTTGTCAGGAACCGTGTCCAGAATTGCCTGGCCGATTCCTCTGGCTGCTGAATTATGTGGCTCATGTCATCGGCATCTGGTGGTCGCACATAAGTGCCTTGGAAGTTGTCGAGAAATGCGGCTTCCGGATCTTCCCAACAGCCAATGAATTCTGCTGGCAGGCTGTTGAGCCAATGCCGAGCTGGTCCTTTGAGTTTGAGTGGGAGGTATTTGATGGCGTGTAGATCGTCGCCGCGGGCCATGTGGATGTGCAGGAGGAAGTCCTCGATCCATACAGTAGGATCTGTCGTGTCGTCGTATGATTCTATATTTACGGGTTTGAAACCCTCTGGGATTTGGTGATCCATTACTTCGTCTGTGAAGCATAGGGGGTGTGCGGCGCCTCTGTACTGGGCTATATCGCGACACAACTCAAATGAGTCTTGTCCGCTGTGTTCGGCCCGGTCGGACTTACTTTTATTGTATCCGGCGTGACGGTTATCATCTCGCGTAGTGGCGTGCCCTCGTGATCCGTAGATCGATCTTGCGTGTTTTGCTTTGTCCTCCAATACGTCTCGCAGGTCTGGCGTATTTCCCCATGCCTTGACATTTTTATTTAAGTGACGTCGGGGTGCGGGGTGGGCTTTTGGCTGAAATGCCTCTCTGTCGCGGCCACGAGGTGGCCGATCAGCCGCGTCATATGCTGGAGATGTATGTTTTGGTGCTTCCTCCTCCAGTCGGGGTAGCAACATGCGCTTTGGGTAACTCTTGGAGGGGCGTTCGAGTTTATATTCCTCGGCCGCAAGAACTTCAGTCCATCTGTCAGCTTGCAAATCTTGATCAGCTTGAAGCTGTTGTTGCTTTTTCTTAAGGCTATTTCCGTGGCTATAAGTCGACGCTTGAAGCGCTCTTGTTCAACGGGATCCTCAGGCACGATGAATTCGTCATCGTCAAGGCTTGCCTCGTCTTCGGAGGGAGGCATGTAATTATCATCCTCCGCCTCTCCATCTGCCGCTCTCTCGGGAGGGCTGGCTTCTCCATCCTCCTGCCCTAAATCTTGCTGGAGGGGATTGTTGTCATCTTCGTCACTATCCGGAGTGCTATTATCTCCTATGCCGGTATCACCGCTTTTGCCTTGGCGAGACTTAGAGCGGCGCCGCTGACGTC